>NC_056737.1:1628975591-1629223091 GCF_019279795.1 Protopterus annectens
GAAGAAGCAAAATGCAGCTGGAGTTTGGATGTAACTGAACTAGGTTAAAATACCTGGTCTTTGAAAGCTGCCAAAACACTTTCAAAAGTTTCAAATGCTGAGGTTGCTATTGACACCGATGATTCCCTCCATTCTGAAGAGGAAATAAAAACCATGGCACCAACACACCTTGACTCTGAAGTGGATCTCAGATCCAAGCTATGTAGAGCTGAAACCCCAAGTAGAAGAGATGGCTCTGAGAATCTCTTTGTCAACTCAATTCCCTGGAGCTTGGCTCTAAAGCTTCCACTCAAAGTCTCATCCTGGTCTAATGGAATCAGACTTAAAAGTGATTGGGATATAGTCTGCAATGAAAATGAAAGAAGTTCCAATGCCCACAAAGGAGCTACAGTTCCAATAAACACGAATCTAGAGGTTGGACTTGTGTAGACTTGTGTATGGGGGGGGGGGGGTAAGATGTCTAACGCTTGGTACATTCCCAGGGGACAGTGTTGGGAGAACCCCACACACCTGCGTCAACAGAAATTTCCTCATCATCTTGTCGACATCAAGCTCTGTATGGCTTCTAACTGACCAAGAGGATGATGCTACCAAAGGAGGTCAAGAATACCTTTACTCCTAAAGGATTGGTGACTGAAGCCTGGAACTCGCTGGTCCCAGAGAACAGCTGGTTTCAGATGATGGAGATCAGGGCCAGGGAGTAGATGGCTCTGCTCTTCTGGGTTATCTTCGGGTTGGAACTGACCAATGTTGATGGTTCCAGAGATCTCCTTTTTGTAGGTTTTGAAGGAGATTTGCTCCTTTCCTTTCTTTCTCTTTCTTCGGAGCCTTACACTTTGGCTTTTCCTTCTCTTTTGTAGAAGAAGATGATGATGAAGTGGTGGCCCCTGTCTGTGCAGGAAGGAGCCCCTTTAATACTAATTTGTCACTGCGAGTCTGGAGGGATTTGACACTGAAGGCTGCCGAAGACAGACATTTTGTGTCTAGATGAGCAGCATCAAGGCAGCAGATGCATTCTGAGTCCGGGTCCTGAGGTGGTAACTTGTGCCCGCACACTGAACACTTTTTAAATCCTGAATTCTCCTACACTGTAACAAAAATCAGAAATTGCTTTAGAAATACTGTAAAGCAAAACACACTGATCTATATAGAATACTAGAATTAGAAAAATACCAGAATGGCTACAGAAAGGCCTAAAATTCACCAAACAATCTACGTGAGCAATAACTATTATTAACAAACATTTTTTAAAGAAAAACTTTGAGAAAAAAAATAGCGAGAGAATGAAACTCTTACAGTAGGAGAGGAGCGTAGCTCCCCACATTTGAAGAATTTAAGTGGCAAACGAGATCAGAGTATTACAGATGCAACCTAGGGAATTATGGGTGGGGGGGGGGGGAGTCAGAGCTCTGGAACCTATAAGCTTCAAGACCAGCGCAGAGGTCGGATCCCATCACATCCATCAACCCACAATATTTGAACGGACAAAAATAAACATTGGATCTGATGTTAAATGTGGAGCTTTTCTCCCTGGGCCACCACTGAAAAAAAGATTTTACCCCAGTCGGACTTTCCTGGGAAACAAAGATAGATGGATAGATAAACAGACAGACAGATAGATAAATAACTGCAGTCATGAACAGGAGTGAGCGTCAATAAAACAGCCATATTTAATTACGCAGTCCATACTGTCAATGAGTGTATACACACAAAACAAATCACTATACAACATGTTTGATAAAAACTTTTAAGCTCCAGATAGTACAGTTGTGTACACTTACCATAAATGTAGATGTTCAAGTGTACTCACTGTTGCAGTCATCACACTTTGGTTATCTACCTGCAGGTAGCCCTCAGTCGGCCTGAATACCAGAGACTTAGTATTTTTGCGTCGGTTGCTGACTGACGTCAGGTCGTCAGGGGTATAAAAACAGGCAGCCGACGCCATTACATCAGTTTTTCTTGCCCCAAATGTCAGGAGCCCCTGAAATAGGGAGCTAAGTTATGGTGGAAAAAACACCACCAGTAAAAAGTAAATACCAATAGTCCTGTAAGGGGTGAGTAAGAGAGAGAGAGAGAGAGAGAGAGAGAGACAAGGGGGCTAGAGGGTGGAAAACCAGGACTGCAACAGTGAATACACTCGAACATCTACATTTATGGTAAGTGTACACAACAGTACTATGTTCTTCATGTTTCACTGTTGCAATCATCACACTTGGGTTGATTCCCAAAACTGAAGACTGAGTGGAGGCAGTCGAGAAGAGTTGGGGCTGGCTAGTATGCCCTGCAGGACTGCTGTTGCAAAATCTGCCCCTGGATTTGGAAAAGATAGGCAGGTGGTAATGCTTGGTGAAGGTGTGAACAGAACTCCAAGTAGCAGCTTCCAGAATGTCCCTGGTAGGGACTCCCCTGAGGAATGTGTGGAGGTTGAAGTTGCCCTAGTGGAATGCATTCTGAACCCCAGAGGGGGTGGTTTCCCATGGTGTTTGTAACAGAAATGGATACAGTGTGCTATCCATTTGGAGATGGTTTGTTTTGATATGGCCTTGCCCTCTGCCCCTGGTGCAAAGCTGACTAGTAAATGGTCAGATTTTCTGAAGGGCTTCGTCCTATCAAGGTAGAATCTGAGCTGTCTGTGCACATCTAAAGAGTGCAAGATCCTTTCCCCTTTATTTTGAGGATTAGGGAAAAAAGTTGGCAAATGGATAGATTGGTTGAGAGCCACACTGGACACCACTTTTGGCATAAAAGTAAGGTTAGTCCTGAAGGAGACCCTGTCAGCATGAATAAATAATGAAGGGTTCCACAGCCATAAGTGCTTGTAGCTCAGACACTTCTAGCTGAAGTGATGGCCAGAAGCAAGGCTGTTTTCCAAGAGAGGAATTTTAACTCTGCTGATGCTGCAGGCTCAAAAGGAGGTATAGTGTAAGCTTTTCCAGCACAAAGTTAAGGTCTCAAGCAGGGGTGGGGGCTCTCATTGGTGGCCTTAAGGTGTTAGCCCCTCTCAGGAACTGTTTGATGAGAGGGTGAGAGAAGAGAGGTGGGCTCAGTGTTGTAATGATTAGAAATGGCTGAGGCATGTATCTTAATGGAGGCGAAGGCCAGGCCTTTGTGGAGAAGAACTGCTAAGTAATCCAGGATGTAAGAGGCAGAGAGGGCAGTGTTGTGTCCTCTCCATTAGACTGAATCCACGAGCAGAACCTTTTCCACTTATCAGCATAGGATTTTCTTGTACGGGGTCTTCTGGTTTCAATAATGACATCCAGCACCTGTTTGCTTAACGTCACTGGGGGAGAATTCAAGGAATAAGCCAGGCAGCAAGATTTAGGATTTGCAGTTGTGGATGCAGAATCTGTCCCTCCTGCTGAGAGAGGAGGGTTGGATTCTGGTGTAGGTGCCAGGGTGGCACCGATGTCAGGCTGCGCGCAGCAGTGGTTACCAGTGGTGGCGTGGCCAGACCGGGGCAATCAGAATTGTCCTTGGTCTGTTCTGTTTTATCTTGAAAGGAGGGGCAGAGGGGGAAATGTATAGATTGAGAGATTTTCCCACTGAAAAGATAGGGCATCCACTTTCCAGGCCCTGCTGTGAGGATTCCTGGTGCTGAATTTGCTGAGCTGGTGGTTGTAGAGGGAGGCAAGAGATCCACCTCTGGGGTCCCCCATTTCTGGATCAGAAGGTTGAAGATGCTGTGCTCCAATTGCCACTTGTGTGGGTCTAGGAGGTTTCTGCTTAGGTCATCTGTCAGAAAGTTTTGTTTGCCTGGCAGGAATTGAGCTTGCAGATGGACTTGAATGTCCAAAGCAGTGTTCCACAGGGCCATGGCTAGCCTGCAGAGAGGGTAGGAATGGACCCCCCCCTGCTTGTTGATGTACCACATAACTGTGGTGTTGTCTGTTTTTATTAGCAGTTGTCCTGGAAAGATTAGGGATCTGAAAGCTGTCAGGGCATTCTGTACAGCTAGCATCTCTTTTTGGTGGATGTGCAGATGAATTTGACTGGGCTCCAGTGGCCCTGAATACATGTTCCATCCCTGTGTACCCCCCAGGCATAGTCTGATGCATCTGTGGTTAGGGTCTGGGCAGTTTGGGGTTGAGTAAAGGGCAGTCCCTTGTTGTGGTTGCATGCTTCTGCCCACAAGAGGAACTCTGTCCTTTCAGGTCCTGAGAATATTGGCACCAAAGACTTTTTAAGTACCACTGGAGTTTCCTCATATGCAGTCTTGCATATGGAATCAGCAGTATACATGAGACCATGAACTCTAGGGCTTGCAGTATTTTTCTTGCAGATAGCCGAGTTCAGGTGGTCATTTGTTTGAAGTAGTCTGTCAGACAGACTTGTTTTTCTGAGGTGAGGAATACCATCTGGGAAGTTGTGTCCAAGCTTGCTCCCAGGAATGCAATCTTTTGACTGGGTACCAATTTTGATTTATTTTCATTGATGGTATACCCCAAGGAAGTGAGAAGGTTTCTCACAAATGTCAGGTGTTGCAGCAGCAATTCCTGACTGTCCGCCTGAATCAAGCAGTCATCCAAGTACAGGCTTAATTTGGATATTTCGCTGCTTGCAGTATGCAATGGCTGTAGCCAGGCATTTTGTGAATACTCTGGGAGCAGTAGACAAGCCAAAGGGAAGTGCAGAGAACTGATAATGCATAGACCTTGCCCTGAAATGTAGATATTTCCTGCATGACTCCCATGTGTGGATATGAAGATATGCTTCTTTTAAGTCTAGGGTGACTAACCAGGCATCCTTGGCTAGCATAGGAAGAAGCTGTTGCAGGGTAAGCATTTTGAATTCTGGTACCACCAGGAAGGTGTTGAGAATGGAGAGATCCAGGATTGGGCACCAAGAGCCCTCTTTCCTGGGTACCAGGAAGAGTCTGGAGTAGAATCCTTGACCCCTCTGTTCTACTGGAACTGACTGAATAGCTCTGATATTGAGCAGGGAAAGTACTTGGTTTTGAGCCTCTGCCCACTGATTTGGAGGAAGGTCTGGAAACCTGGATGAGGTTGGCAGTGAATGAAAATAAAATTTGTACCCCTGGGATACAATGTTGAGGACCCACTGGTCCTGAGTGATAGACATCCAGTTTTTTGCATGAAGGGCAAGTTTTCCTCCTAAAGGCACAAGCAATTGGGCAGGGCTGGGGAGTGGAATAAAGAAGTCATTGTGAGCTTTTTCCGTAAGGAGGTGGCTTACAACTTCGCTTTAGGAGTGGGGGCACTCCATTGCTTAGATCTCTGCATACCCAGAGACTGAAGTCTGGGTGGTCTGTTTCCCCTGGGTCTGGTTTGAGAAGGCCTGGAGGCGGCTGGAAAGGACCAGTGTTTAGAAGGGCAATGCCTACTGAATCTAGGGGGTTGCACTTGTAAGAATTCTTTAACAGTCTGCATAGACTTAGCTTTTTCTTCCATCTTTTTACGAACCTCTTCTGCTTTGGTGCCAAACAAACAGTCCTTATTCAAAGGAGTGTCTAGTAATGGTGGGAGGGTGGCCTAATGGTTAAGGTGTTTGCCTTACAAACACAAGGTGCAGGGTTTGAGTCTCACAAGGGATAACTGGCTAGGCTTACAATGGCTTGCAAGGACAGTTATCTTAGTACTAATCTATGAACCTATGAACTTTGATTTGACATGGTCTGGCAAGGTCTGCTCCTTCAGCCAAGCATGTCTTCTCAGTACACAGCCAGTGACAGCTGCCCAGCAAGATGCCCCTAGGGTGTCAAACTACTACACTACAAAGTATGCTTGCTGACTTGGCTTGCAGAGTGCATAAGGTCCTGCAATTCTTTATTTTCTACACAGTCTGAAAAGGTTGCCACTTTTTGTTTAATAAGTTCCATAATATATTGCTGGTACTTCAGCATGTGAAACTGACAATTCAATGACCTAATAGCAAGAGTTGCAGAGGTATATACCTTCTTACCCCATCTGTCCAAAGTTCTGGAATCCCTGTCTGAAGGTGTGGGATTCTTGGCTGTTGAAGCCTTGATACCTTTAAGACCCTGGGAAATGATCTCTGGGTCAGCAGTAGGATTCTTGAAAAGAAATGTATGAGTGTCAGGTACTCTCTAGTACCTATCTGGTTTCCTAGGGGTAGGAGGTAAAGTGTCAGGAGTAAGACTGGATTCCATAAAAACATCCTCCCAACATCCAGGACAGGGGGTGTTGCTGAGGGCCTGTGTTGAGGCAGCTCTAGAAATTATCAGTCTCTCTTTTTGGACTGAGGATAGTCTTGGCATTCCCAGCGGAAATGCTCTCATAAGGTATGCAAGGTTTCACCAAAAGAAAAATCCTCTGGAGGAGAGGCAGAGGGAATGGATTCCTCTGCATCTGAATCCTCATAAGCAGATAAGGTCAGGTCTTCATAATCAGAAATTTCAGAGTTATCAGACTCCTGGTCTGTAGAAGCTGAAGGGGACTGGACTCTGTCTCTTAGCAGGGGAAGGCTGACTTCCCCTAATCAGTATAATAAGGTCTTCAGCCATTCTAAGCATTTGTTTTTGTGGCATGGGAGTAGGTGCATGCTTTTTGGTCATCTGTTTTCTAGGCGTAGTGCGTACTCTGGACCCAAGAAACTCAGTAGTTTTGGTTAAAAAAGAAGTCGTCGGTTTGAGTCGAACATCGGTTGAGCGAATCACTGCCTCAGAAGCCGGTGCCTGCTCAGCGGCTCCGGACCCATCCAAGGTAGAGACATCTGCAGGTTCCATAGTCGAAGAGTCTCGTGGCATACCGGACTCCGAATGGGTCACAGTAGAGGTCTGTGAATCCACTGAAGCGGGCATCAGGGTCTGCGAAAACGTCTCACTGAATACTGGCAAACTGGCGAATAGCTTAATGGAAGCGTCGTTGGCAGTTTTGGACCTATGCGGTCTGTCTCTGTCTTTATCTTTAAATTTTTTTGGAATATCGGTAGTCGGATGGCTTACGGAAGCCATTTCAGAATATGGATATCGACAGCGAAAGAATTTAGCAACAAATAGAGCCTGACGACGAATGGTTCGGGTGTTAAATAAGGCACAAAACCAACAGCGAGGGACGTCGTGGTCTGGGCCTAAACAGGTGACGCAGTAAGAATGAAAATCTTTGTGAGGTATTTGCTTTCCACTGGCAAGACAATTGTTAACGTTTTCTGACATCGGTTAGAGCAAGAAAAAAGGATCCCCACAGGGTACTTAGCTTTAGAGGACTTCAGGATTATTAAATTCGTAAACCAAAATTCAGGTAGGGGCCGACTGGCACTTGCGAACTGCTTCTGCTTCGGGCTCCTCGGCAAGAAAGCCTGATGTAATGGTGTTGGCTGCCTGTTTTTATACCCCTGACGACCTGACGTTAGTCCTGAAGTGACAGCATCCGACGCAGAAATACTAAGTCACTGGTACTCAGGCCGACTGAGGGCTACCTACAGGCAGATAACCCTAGTGTGATGACTGCAGCACTGAAACATGAAGAACATCTCCGAAACTGCCGGTTGAATCAGAGAAGGAATTATTGGTCAGAACAAAGGTTGCAAGGAGTCCCCTCCAGAGGAAGAGGGTGCCGGCAAGACCCCCATCTGGATCTGGATGTGGATGAATCTCCGCATCATCTTGTCCATCTCTGCTTTGCTTAAACTTCGGGTGGAGTGTGAGGATGCCACTGAAACTGGACGGGAGAGCCGGTGTGGAGAAGTCCTTACTGGGGACCGGCTACAAGTCTCCTCTGGCTCGGGGGAGAACCTGGGGGAGCGTAGGTGAGGAGATCCAGGCCTAGTCGCTGGCCTGACTTTCGGTGGCAGAACCACCTCTGACGAACGCTCACAGGACTGCTTGCAGGAATGGTTCTTCTTGGCCTTGTCCCCTTCCCCAGACTTCTTGGTGGGAGTTTGAGTCCCAGAGGCCAGGGAAGAGGAAGTAGAAGCAGCAGCTGCTGCTATCCCTGCTGGAGAAGGGACGGTAGTCCCTGAAGTGGGGAGCGATCCCTTCAGTATCAGTTTGCCCCACCTGTCCTTAAGTGCCCTGGGGGTGAAATCAATGCAAACAGGACAGGGGGACTTAAGGTGATGTGCACCAAGGCAAACCACGCACAGAATGTGGCCATCTGCCGGGGATAGTTTATGGCCACACTCTGTGCATTTCCTAAATCCTGCATTAGGGGCTTCTGACATACCCACACAGGCCCAAAAAGCGCACGCACACACACACACACACACACACACACACACACACACACACACACACACACACACACACACACACCGACTCTCTCTCAGAAGAGGGAGAGGAGAGGAAAGTTTTTTTTTCTTTTTTTTGATATCCGATGCAGACGCGAGTGAATGAAAAGGATGTAAGAAAGAAATAGAAGTCAGAGAGAGAAAAAACAGAGATTAGTTAACTTACGTGACCCACTAGCTCAGAAAACACGCTTGTAACCACTATGGCGGCAAACGAGATCTGAAGGGAGATGGGGGCATTATGGGTAAGGAGAGGAGTCTGGAGCTCAGATCCATAGCTGGAAAATGCGGCCGCGTCAGATCTGATGTGGATCCGAAACCCACAGGTTGAAGATCAAATGAAGTAAACTACTTCAGATCAAACCTTATAGCAGTCTATTAATATAGTACAAGCTTCCATCCCATTAAGGTTCTGTCCTTAAATCTTTTACAGTGACCAACAAAACAGCAAGTTAAATAATTCTCGAGATGTGCACAGCTTTTTTTGCTTAAATAAGGGAAATGGCTCAAGTGTTCTTTTTCCACTGGAATCATGTGAAAGCTCTACAAGTAAGGTTTCTTGGTCTCTAGAAATTACTTGTGCTTACTGCTCATTTACCTGATCTTCCAATTTTCTTATTGCCTCTCACGCCTCAAGAAAATCTAAGAAGGTATAAGCTCCAGGAAAAATACTTTATAGTATGCCAAGGAGATTTTTTGCTCAGCAAAGCTAAACTGCAGAAATATATTTACACTTTCCTCCAGTGCCTCGTCTAATCCTGTTGCATAAAACAATGTTTTTTTGAGCAATTTTCTTCATCAGGTTTCCACAGCAATGACAGCAGTGTCTCCTTCAGTGAACATGTAGAAAACTGAATAACGTGCCAAGATATTTTATGTGAGTCTAAAGAATTGCACAGGAAAAGGTTATCTTGGTCACACACTCAGACTTGGAAAGCCCAGTGATGCCCTAACAAATAGTGTCAAATCCCTTTGCTCTGTTACTTCTTGAACATAAGCTGTAGTTTTTTACCCTTGGCTTGGTCTTCCAGATTGTATCGGAGAACTTCGTCTCCACCTGCTCTATTTACACTTGTGGATCAGTGACAGATATTCTGGAACCTGTCATCTCTCTGCAAATCAACATCTGAATCAAACTATGAAGTTAGAATGCTCTCTGTCTCTCAATTTTTCTGCTGTGCTTTTCACATATCGTATACTTCTTTTTTAAATTCCTTCTCCCTAACTGACCCTGATTAGATACCTGGTTGTCTCCTCTGTTCTCACAATTCAGAATTCCACAATTCCTTCTTCCCATGCAACCCCAGATGCAAGGTCACGGTTGTAGTACTCCTGATATGGACCACAGGAAGAAAGGAATCCAATGTGGAGCTGCAAATGTTGGACTGGGAGCTTTCAAGACTGTTAAGGTCCCTAGCCTGTGGAAGCAGCTAGTACAATGATGTCATGAAGTCATCAATGCTCTACTAAAAGTGCTGACCTTTGTGGCTCCTGGTCTCTAGGAGAGGTCAGGCAAAAGTACAGTTTTGTACCTACCATAAATGTAGATGTTCAAGTGTTCACACTGCTGCAGTCATCACACTTGGGTTATCTGCCGTCAGGCGGTCCTGCAGTCGGCCCGAGTTCCAAAGTCTTGGTCCGGCGTCGATTGCTGTCACTTCTTCCCTGACGTCAGTGCGACAGGGGTATAAAAGAGGCAGCCGATGCCATTTTCTTCAGTTTTTCTTGCCCCAGATGTCAGGTGCCCCCAAATAGGAAGGCAATACATAATCCTAAGTAAATTGCATAAGTAGAAAACAATAGCTACAGCTGTAAGCAAATACACCATATAGAAATACATCTTAGAGATTGTATAAACAGGAAGCTATAGATAAAACCCAGGTAAGAAGAGGGGAAGGTGGGAGGGTAACCTGGACTGCAGCAGTGTGAACACTCGAACATCTACATTTATGGTAGGTACAAAACTGTACTATGTTCATCGTGTTACACTGCTGCAGTCATCACACTTCGGTTGAATCCCAAAGCTAAGGCTGGGCTGTTGGTACTAAACAGGGTTTGGAGAAGCTAGTAGGCCCTGCAAAACTGCAGTGGCAAAGCCAGCTCTGGTTTTTGAGAATAGAGATAAGTGGTAGTGCTTGGTGAAGGTGTGCACTGAACTCCAAGTTGCAGCTTCCAAAATATCCTTGGTTGGTACCCCTCTGAGGAAAGCTGCTGATGTTGCTGTAGCCCTGGTGGAATGAGGCCTAATGTTACCAGGTACAGGTTTCCCATGGTGTGTGTAGCAGAAATGGATACAATGTCCTATCCATTTTGAAATGGTCTGTTTTGATATAGGCTTTCCTTGAGATCCTGCAGCATAGGATACAAAGTGCTGATCAGATTTTCTGAAAACCTTTGTTTTATCCAAATAGAAACGTAATTGCCTGTGAATGTCCAAAGAGTGTAGGGGCCTTTCCCCTTTATTCTGGGGGTTTGGATAAAAGGTGGGTAAATGAATGGTTTGGTTTAGAGCCACACTGGATACTACACCTTTGGCATAACGGAAGGGTTAGTTTGTAAAGAGACTCTGTCTTGATGAAAAATGATGAAATGCTCCACTGCCATTAGGGCCTGTAGTTCTGAGACTCTTCGTGCTGAAGTTATTGCTAGCAGCAGGGCAGTTTTCCATGATAAAAATTGCAAATCAGCTGAAAAAGCTGGCTCGAAGGGCGGTAGTGTAAGTTTTTCCAAAACAAAATTGAGGTCCCAAGTCAGTGTTGGTGCTCTTCGGGGCCGTCTTATGTTCTTAGCCCCTCTGAGGTACTGTCTTAATAATGGATGTGAACAAATAGGAGGATCCGTGTTGTAATGAGCTGAAATAGCTGAAGCGTGGATCTTTATAGATGAAAAGGAAAGGCCTTCGTGCAACATCTCAGTTAAATACTGCAGAATCTGAGGAATATTTGGGACAAGAGGGTTTTGGCCTTTAGCCTGGTTCCAGGCGCAGAATCTTTTCCATTTGTCTGAGTAGGTTTTCCTGGTGCTGGGTCTCCTGGCCTCCAGAATAACATCCATAACAGCTGTAGAGAGAAGTGTTGACTGGTTGTTTAGATAATCTGCCATGCAGCCAGATTTAAAGTCTTGAGCTGGCTGTGTAGAATCTGATTGTTTTGATGAGTCAGCAGGTGAGGAATGTGAGGTAAAATCCATGGTGGGCCTTCAGCCATGTTCCTTAATATTGGATACCAGTGTTGGCGTGGCCAGTCTGGAGCAATGAGTATCATTTGTGGCCACTCTAATCTGGCTTTTAGCAGCACCTTTGCCAGAAGAGGCAGTGGAGGAAAGGCATACACTGTCAGTGTTTTCCAACTGAATGAGAAGGTGTCCACTTTCCAAGCTAGTGTGTGGTATGTCCTTGTGCAAAACTTTCGCAGTTGGTAGTTTTGGGGGGAGGCAAACAGATTTATGTCTGGGCTCCCCCATTTTTGAGTGATCACTGTGAATACTTGTGGGTCTAGTTTCCACTCGTGAGGATCCATGATATTTCTGCTTAGTTCATCTGCCAATGTATTTTTCTTTCCTGGCAGGAATTGTGCTTGTAGTTGAACTTGGTAGGTCAGTGCTGTGTTCCACAAGGTCACTGCATAGGGGGTAGGAATGTGTGCCCCTTGTTTGTTTATGTATCACATCACTGTGGTGTTGTCCATCTTTATTAGAAGTTGTCTTGGATGTAGGAGGTCCTTGAAAGCTGTTAGGGCATTTTGTACAGCTAGCATCTCCTTTTGATTGATGTGGAGATGCATTTGATCTGCAGACCATTTGCCCTGAATACACTGTCCTGCCATGTGTGCTCCCCAGGCGTAATCCGATGCATCTGTTGTTATTGTTTGCCTGGCTGTGGGCAAGGTGAAAGGCTGACCCTTGTTGAGGTGACATGCCTGAGCCCACCATAGAAACTCCTGTTGAAGGCAGGGAATTAGTGGTATTATTGTTTCCAAGCTGTGGCTGTGTTGAGTCCATACGCTTTTCAGGTACCATTGTAATTTCCTCATATGCAGTTTGGCATATGGTATTAGTAGTATGCAAGATGCCATGAATCCCAAGGCCTGCAGAATTTTTCTTGCAGGGAGTTGGGTCTTTGTTGCCATCATTTTGAAGTATTGAGTCAGTTGTCCTTGCTTGTCTGGCGTGAGATAAGCCATCTGGGCCGTTGTATTCAAGCTGGCACCCAGGAATATTATGTCTTGTGAGGGCACTAATTTTGACTTCTTTTCGTTTACTGTGTACCCTAGGCAACTTAGCAGTTTTTTTTACAAATGCCAGATGTTTTAAAAGAACGTCCTTGCTGTCTGCTTGAATAAGGCAGTCGTCCGGGTATGGATATATTTGGATTCCTCTTTGTCTGCAGTATGCAATTACTGGTGCCAGGCATTTTGTGAATACCCTGGGCGCAGTAGATAAGCCAAAGGGCAGTGCAGAGAATTGGTAATGAGTTGTACCTGCTATACATCGGAGGTATCTTCTGCAATTTTGTTTGATAGGGACATGCAGGTATGCCTCCTTGAGGTCCAACGTTACTAGCCAAGCCTTCTTGCCCAGCATGGAAAAAAGTTGCTGTAGTGTGAGCATCTTGAATTTGGGTACTTCCAGGTATGTGTTTAGAATTGAAAGGCCCAGAATGGGTCTCCAGGCTTTATCCTTTTGGGGAACCAGAAAGAGTCTTGAGTAAAATCCTTGTCCTTGCTCCTGTGCAGGAACCTGCTGAATGGCTCTCATGTCCATGAGTGCTGGAATTTGTCTTTGAGCCTCTGCCCATTGATTTGATGGCAGGTTTAGCATTCCTTTTATCCTTGGTAAAGTGTGAAAGTGGAACCTGTATCCTTGCGTTACAATATTTAGGACCCATTTGTCTTTTGTGGTGATGTGCCAATTGTCTGCAAAAAGGGCAAGTTTTCCTCCCAAGGGAGCTGCCAAGAGTGATTTGCTTGGCAGTCTGAGGGGTAAGTCATTGTGATTGTCTTCTGATAGTTTGAGACCCGTCTTCTCCTCCTTTCTGGGTTGTGGCACCCCATTGTCGTGGTTCGTAAGAGCCTTGTGGCTGACCTCTGCCCCTTGGGCATCTGTATTTGCCCCTCTGTGGTCTGTCAGAAGTTGGAAAGGACCAGTTTTTGGTTGGCCAATTTCTGCTGAAATGAGGGGGTTGAACCTGTAAAAAATCCTTGACCATCTGCATAGATTTTGCCTTATCCTCCATTTTCTTTAAAAGCTCTTCTGCTTTCACACCAAATAAAACGTCCTGCTGTAAGGGTGCATCCAATAACTTTGCTTTAACATGATCAGGTAAAGTTTGTTCTTTTAAACAATGCCTACGAATGACAGACCCTGTTACAGCTGCTCTGCAAGAAGCTTCCAATGAATCAAATCCACATTGCAAAGTATGTTTTCCCACTTGTTCTGCTGCATGCAACAAATCTTGCATTTCCTTGTAATCAGGCTGCTCTGTATGTGTGCTCATTTTTTGTTTTAATTGAGACATCAAATATTGTTGATATTTCAGCATGTGAAACTGGCAATTTAAGGCCCTCATAGCTAGAGTAGCTGAGGTATATACTTTCTTTCCCCATTTATCTAGTGCTCTAGAATCCCTTTCAGACAGTACAGGATTTTTAGCAATAGAGGCCTTAACCCCTTTGGGACCCTGGGAAATGGTTTCTGGGTCAGCAACAAGGCTTTTATATAGGAATTTATGTGAGTCAGGGTCTCTGTAGTATCTGTCTGGTTTGGCTGGTGCAGGAGGTAATGAATCTGGGTTAAGGCTAGATTCTGAATAAACATCATCCACAATGGTCTAACACAGGTGGAAAAGCAAGGGGTCTGTGCTGGGGTAGTAAGAGGAACTCTCAGAGCCTTTTCTTAGAATCAGAGTAATCCTGGCCTTCCCAGTGGAAATGTTCCCTCATGGTATGTAAAGTTTCCCCAAAAGAGTAGTCTTCTGGGGGAGATGCTGAAGGAATAGACTCTTCAGCATCAGTCTTCATAAGGGGGAAAAGAGTACTCCTGTTCCTCAGAAGAATCTGAGGAAATGGAAACCTGGTCAGAGGAAGCGTAGTCCTCCTCCTGTCTAGGCCTTTTGTCAGGTGGGGGATGGGAACCCCAGATTAGGGTAATTAAGTCTTTGGCCATCTTAAGCACCTGTTTCTTAGGCATGGGGCCTTGCACTGGAGACTGCTGTACAGGCTTCCTTACTTTTAATGGAGTTTTCAGTTTTGCATAGGATTTAATAGTAAGTGTAGTCAAGCTGAAGACACCTTCAGCAACTGACGGCCTTTCAACTGCACCAGAATCCCCTTCAGCCATGGAGTCGGAAGGGCCTAAAGATAAAGGCTCTGGAGACCCTGCAATCTCCGCTTGGGAGTCGGATGCAGGCTGGGGTTCTAAATCAGCGGTCGTCAGGGGCTGCGTAGGCACCTCACTGAAAACCGGAGAACCGGCGACTGGCCTAGCAGAGGCCTCGGTGTATGATTTGGGTCTCGGCTGCCTGTCCTTATCTTTGCACTTTTTATGCATCCCGGTCGTCGGTTGCTCCGACGGCATGGTATAATTAAATTTTCTACCAAAATAATGTCGGGCGAAATCAAACAGACGTTTAATAGTTCGTTTGTTAAACCTAGCACAAAACCGACAACCTGTGACGTCGTGGTCTGGGCCTAGGCAAGGGATACAATAAGAATGAAAATCCTTATGAGGTATTTGCTTCCCACAAGAAATGCAATTAACTTTTTCTGACATCGGACTGAGGCAAGAAAAGGTTCCCCAGCAGGGTACTTAGCTTTATTGAAGACTTCGGTCTGAAATTCGATTCGAAAATCTCAGGAGTCAGCCGACCGGCACTTGCAAACTGCTTCTGCTTCGGGCACCATGCGGCAAGAAAGAGTTAAGAAAATGGCGTCAGCTGCCTCTTTTATACCCCTGTCGCACTGACGTCAGGGAAGAAGCGACAGCAACCGACGCCGGACCAAGACTTTGGAACTTGGGCTGACTGCGGGACCGCCTGACGGAAGATAACCCAAGTGTGATGACTGCAGCAGTGTAACACGATGAACATCAACGTGTTATCCCCAATCCTCCTCCTCGGTTAGGAGTGCTGGCCATCAGCTGCTTCATCCTGTCTCCCTCACTCCAGGTGCCATAGTCTATTACAAAACTCTGACTGCCTGTAGTGGAAATAGATGCCTTGCCTATGTGCCATAATGACAGCCATATACTCAATACTTACTCCCATTTTTCCTAATTCTGTTAGAACGTGCTTGCTGTGATGACTGATTCTTCATACAATACTAAATCCAAAGCTTCACTTTGCACATTTTCTACATCTATTGAAATCACAGTTGTTGTGCGTACACTTTCTGATTCCCAGGAACATACATAGGATCCTATGCAGGTGAATGGCCAAGGTACCAGATCTGATTAAAGTAAAAGAATAAAGTTGGTGTGGAGCAGTTCGTTCTGCTTTTTTGTTTTGTTTTTGTGAGCTTTAGCAAATTTTGCTAGTTTATCTCGTTTATGTGGTTTTGTAAAACATCCCTGACTTTGTCCAAAATGCTTGCGCTGTCTCTCTCAGCTGTACTTTTTTAATTGTCTGGTAAACCACTCTGGGTTACAGTCAGTCAGAAATGTCAGACATTGGAGTTCCATGCCTCATATTCCTAAGAATATGCTTGTTTATGCAAAGCCTGTTGTTCTGCTAAGTGAATCTGTGTAGCCTTTAAAAATATTGGCCCGTCTGTGGAGGAATATGACTAATAGTTGCTCTTTGCTTATTATTCTGACTTTGCTTTTACAAATCACAGTCATCCTGCAATTTGGAATACTTCAATGTGTGTGGCAACTATTTTTGTGAAACAAAGGTGTACTATATTACATGTCCATCTTCTTTTACCATAATCAGTTATCTGAAATGCACACAGATGTGGCTATATCTGCTTACTAGGAGTGAAGGATGTCTGGACGAAAATAACCGACTGTCTTGTGATTTGCACTGTTTAGGTCATCTTTCAAAAAATAAGACATGAAATGCATAACAGACCACCTAGATCTTCACAGCTTCTGGAGGTCTGGTGGCCTAAACAACCTAAGATTGTATCAGTGGATTTTGGTACAGGCTTAATAGTTGACTCTGTCCTTAACTTCTCCTAGTCTAAACCAGTCCTTCTCAGAAGGGTGCACAGAAGGTAACTATAGCTTGCTTTTGTGGGTGGGGGGGGGACAATGTCATTATTATTTTTTTAATTTTCCTCCCAAATATCAGAGGTGTACACAGACGGACACCTCTAGCTTGTATAGGAGTAGTGTACACTCTGGAAGTTACAAGTTGGAAACATCACAGTGATCATTTTATTTTTCATTTTCCTCATATATCAAACATCAGATGCTCATACAGGTGGCTATCTTTTTGATAAAGGAGAATACCTTTTATGTACCTCTGACAGCAACAGGGCAAAATATGCCATGTTCTATTTTTTTTCTTCCTGTTTTCTGCCATTCCAACATCACCAAGATAAGAGCAGTGGCTGTTTTTTGGTGGGGTAGGGGTGTGCAGGAATGCTGTATATAAAACATAAGCAACCTGGAATATATGACTGTGGCCATTACTGCCTTTGCTTTCATCCCACTCTAACACCATAAAGGGATACACAAAAGTGTGACTATTGGGAGGCGGCAAACACTTTTATCATATATGATTTATACAGTTGCACAAGCACTTGCCTTCTCAGTTCATTGTAAACTGCTATTTTATAAGTTTTGAGCATTAAGCCTTGGACAAGATCTTATTCCTTAAAAAATAATAATATCAAGATGTAGTTTCTTTCCTAACATTTTTTTACTGGCCATCATTCAATCAAAAGATTGGGAAAAAGCTCTCTAAAATTAATCTGAAAGCATCTAGAACCCCCATATCTTCTGGTGGCCTAGCGCACCCAAGTCCCTGAGCTTAATGCAGTTATTTCATCTTCAGTTATTACAGTTGGCAGTCTGTTAAAAGGATGCAGGAAAAAGCAAAGAGGAAGACTAACACGAATTGTTTTCCTTAATCATGAATTTTGTCAGGTCATCACTGGATGAAAAAAATGTTATTAAAAAAACTCAAGGCTTTTGGGGGACTAGTGGCCCCCATACCCCACAGATTAAATCCATTATTTCCTTCACCATTACTAAAAAGCAGAACTGGTCAGTTAGAGTATATTGAAAGGAAGCAGGAAAAGCAAAGTTAAGAGTAACACTAAATTTCTTTCCTTAATCTGGATTACTGTTCAGGCATCATTGGATAAAGTTTGTTTAAAAAAAATCCACCCCGAGTATCTAGAACTTTCAACTCTTATGGGAGACTTGTAGCCCCAGCCCCCAGCTTAATATAGTCATTTCCTCAACAGTTACCAGAGTCCAGTCTTGCATAGTTAGGATGTGTTGAATGAATGAATGAACAAATGCTGGAAATAAACTGACTAGCAGGACAAATTGTGAGAAAAAGGAAGAAAAAAGTAATCTGGATGGTGTGGATATGCCAAAATAAGGGGTATGGACTAGGTGTGCTCCAGGTGATGCGAGTGTGCGTGTGTGTGTGTTTGTGTGTGGGTGGGTGGGGATGCCGTTTCATTCTCCCTCCCAACTCTGATTTTTATAACCTTTTGCTTGTGTCATGTATATGATCCTTAACTTAAGTATCCCTTGTAATCGGGTAATCATAAACTGCCTTGTTCTGTAGAGAGAATCAACTTATCCTATTTAACTCTTGCCCTCTTCCCCTCCCACACAATTAATAAAGAACTGAAGGAAGTTATCATCCACAACTTCTCTTCCAACTGAAAAAATATCCCAGACCCCTATATAAAACTGTCTGTATCTTCTTATCCATATCCACAAACAAGCGTTCCTGGTTTCTCAGTTTTTTATCATCTTTTGTTTAGTCTCTTCCCACATATCCTTACACGCCATAACAGAAGCCTTTTAAATTGATACTCCTAAATGTGTCATCTTACCATGTTCTCATAAGTATGGGTATTGCTTAACTAATTTTTGTGTGGGCACATAATTTATGGCTACAGCTTTTGTTTCATCTTCATTGATTTTATATCCCAAAAGAATTGAAACAGTCTCAAAATATTCCACAACACAGAGATATTCTTTTCTGAATTTATCAAGTACAAAATAACACCATCTGCAATTAAAGTCAACTTTTATTTACATACAATTACATCCTTGAATTTCTGAGTTCCTTATTTTCCTTGCCAATGGGACTAAAGATAAAGAAAATAAAGGGAAAAGAAGACAGTCCTGGTTCCTCTGTTCAAATAAAACTTACCAGAGAGGAACCCCGTCCCACTTTAATTCATACCTTACATCCTTTATATATCCTCTTAGTTAACCTTACTTATTGTATAAGGGGATGCAAATGCTTTCACTGTCCTACTCAAAATCACAGCTTACTCTGTCAAATGCTTTCTCTGCATCAAGACCATCCAACAACAGTGTATTTTCTTACATTCTACTTCCCTCTGGATCATCACTACTCTATTAATGTTGTCATATGTTTGCCTCTTCTACACAAAACCACAGTGATCCACATCTATCAAAATTGGCAACACCTTTGTCATTCTTTTAGTAGTACAAACAAACACTTTATAATAAATTTTATTTATTTATGTGTCTTTGTTGACTGGGAAAGTCCAAATGGCCAGGGCCCATTTTCAGAGGAGGCCCGGGAAGAAAAGGTCCACCACAGTACATTTATATTATATTAAATTAATTTTAGACAGTTCTCAGAAAAACAACAGTTACAGTTCTCATGAAACAACAATTACATGACAGGCATATACAGTAAAGTATTTGCATCACAATTATAAGTCTATACAGTTGTTCCATTTGTAAAATCTTGCAGAATTAAATGGACTGATATTGCCGAAAGCAAACTTTATTGCAAATAATTTTAGTGTTCTTTCATTTCAGTAAAGAAAGGTTTGCAAGGAGTTCAAGATATGTAAAGAAGTTAGTTATAAAATTGTGTAGGAAGGGAGATTTTAATATTGTATAGGTTTGTAAAGAGTTAACATATACGGAATTAAGTTATAAAATTATGTAGGAGAAGATGGAAGACATTAACATTGTATATGACAGTGGTAATAGCACATGAATGAGAGAGCATGGCTTAGGATTGTTGCTGTTTAGGCTGCCTGTTGTAGAAGGTTTACAACTTAGGTATACAGGAGATGGACGACAGGGTAGAGCAGTGGATGCAGTCAGAAAGAGAGCAAGATAGGAAGTGTTGTTTGGGGGAGAGAAATGGGGATGTATTAATTCAAGTGAAGGAGGGAAAGTTGTTGGGGTGTGATGATTCAAGCAGAGGAGGGCAAAAAGTTTGCGATAAGCAGCAAGAAGTCTGTGCTTTTACTAGCGATCTCAACCTGTTGGTGAGCATGAGCATGACCCAATACTGGGTAAGGTATTGTTTGAGCTGGATTTTATAAGCTTGGAAGTTTGTTAATCAGTCAGAAAGTCAAAAAGTGAAACCAGGCTCCTCACCTAAGTTCTGCTAAACGCCAAAAAAGTAGTATGAAGAAA
Source organism: Protopterus annectens (assembly GCF_019279795.1). Lineage (NCBI taxonomy): Eukaryota > Metazoa > Chordata > Ceratodontiformes > Protopteridae > Protopterus > Protopterus annectens. The sequence continues at coordinate 1,628,995,398 of NC_056737.1, forward strand.
AAACGTTGCAGAACACTGCTGGATAGTCAATAATTTAATAAAATCCAAATCCAAGTAAAAGGACAATACAAATCCAAATTCAGCAGACAATAAAACGATTACAGATGAGCGCTTTCGGGTACAACCCTTCTTCAGATGACTAACAAACAAAACTATAACAATTTAAAATAAAGCATAACCAATCAAAATCAGTAAATTACCCGCCTATTTTTCAAGGCGGGCTTCATAGGAATCATCTCATTAAGACCTGGAGGTCTATGTGCCAGTAATTCTACAATCCATTTGGCCTCATTGAACTCTGTTATGTTCTTAATATCACCCCCTCTGCTGTTCAATCTAATGTTAACAATGGCTTTAAAACTAAATAAATTTATGCTGTGCAAATTTCTCTACATGCCTATAGAGGGCATTATGAGTATCAGCATTCCTAATAGCTGATAAATGTTGCAAGATCCTAACTTTGAACATAGAATTCGTTTTTCCTACATAATTCCTTCCTTAGATTTATTATAACCTCTTTCACTAAACAAATCAATGTTGGAGGAATACCCTTCTGTGCTCTGATAGTATGTATCCTAGGCATACTTTTTCCAACATTATCAAAGGACAGGTCAGTAGGGTTTCCAGGATATGTACAGATGAAACAATGTTTAATGAGGAGGCTGACAAATTGTTTGATTTGTTTAGTGAAAGAGGTTATAATAAATCTATGACCAAAAGAGTTATTCATAATAGTAAGACATACAGCAGCGATAGGTCGACCCCCTGGTTGTTTTCTGGTATGCAAGATAGACTATCTAAGCCAGATGGGGGCAAATATAAAAAGCAACCACAAATCACGTTTACCTATAGTAACAACATAAAAGGGGTCTGTGATGTAGTCCGAAGGAATTGGAATATTTTAACTACTGATGACAGAATTCATTCTATAGTAGGGGAATATCCCTGTTTTGGCTTCAGAAGGAATAAAAACCTTAAAGATATTTTATCACATGAGAAGCCAACTGTAACTAAATATTTCAAGATTAAACCAGGTACTGTACCATGTGGTTCATGCAAAGCCTGTGCTTACATTAATAGAACCACCGGCTTCATACATCCAGTTACTGGGAGGGCTTTTGAGTTTAAAGCCAGGGCCACATGTAGGACTACAGATTTAGTATATATGGCAGAGTGTGATCAATGTGATAGTTTTTATCTGAAGAAGGGTTGTACCCGAAAGCGCTCATCTGTAATCGTTTTATTGTCTGCTGAATTTGGATTTATATTGTCCTTTTACTTGGATTTGGATTTTATTAAATTATTGACTATCCAGCAGTGTTCTGCAACGTTTTTTCTTCTGCAACGTTTTTTCTTCATACAAGTTTGTTAATCAGTTTTACTTGCATAGGGATGGAGTTCCAGAGTTTGGAGATGAAACAGGAGTATAGTGAGCCCCCTGATTAATTACTTTCTTTAGTAGTGCTTAGCAGAAATTTATTACCATAACAGAGGTCCCTTGTGGGGGTTTAGGGCAAAAATATGTTTTTAAGGCAGGGCACTGTTGAGGAAAATATATCAGTTTGTATGCCATAACTACTTGAGAGTATGTTATGTAGTTGTAAAGATACACAGTTTAGCTGCTTTATGGCTTGTCAGTGGTGAGCTTGGTGTGCAGTGCTGGTAGCAAATTTAGCTACTTTGTTGTAACAAGATGCTAGTTTGGATTTTAGTGTAGAGCTTAGGCTTGTGAAGATAGGTAAAGCATATAAGACGGTTGGGAGTGAATAGGATGAGGCTAGGGTTTTTCTTGCTGGGTCTGTAAGCTACTGTTCTGCCCTTTAAAGGGAGCCAAGTTTCTGGTGGGTCTTGTTTGAAGAATATGTTGATCAAATTTAAGACTGTCATCTTTTACAATGCCCAGTAATTCAATGCCCAGTAATTTAGTCTACGGCACTACCTCAGTTTTAGTATTATTCCTGACGTAACAAAGAAAAATTGTTCTGATGGAGATAATGTTTGGTGGTGAAGAGCATCATTTTTATTTTATTGGTACTAAGGAGTAGGCTTGAATTTTTCAGTCAGGTTTTGATTGAAGAGAAAGAAATTTTGGTGAATTCTTGCAGTCTGGATATTGTGGGGGGTGTACGTATTAAAGTCAAATCATCCGCATATTGTACTGTACTTGTCTGGTGTATGGCAGTATGAAGTTTGTTTAACGAAATATTAAAAATAAGAGGTCCTAGAATAGAGCTCGGAGGGACACTTACGGTAACTGGAAATGAGGAAGAGAGGCCATGTTGCCTTCCAGACAGATAACTAAGGAACCACTTAAGGGAGGATAGAGACAGACCTATGGAAGAGAGCTCAGCAAGTAAATGTTGGTGTGATACAGTGTTGAAAGCTTTGGATAAAACTAGGAATACAGTTGACACTAGGTTACCATTGTTCCTATGTTGGTGCACAGTGTTGGTGAAGTGAAGGAGGGTGGTGGTTGTGCTGTGGTGGCATATGAAACCAAGCCGTGTTTCTGAGAGCAGCTTACTTGAGTTTAGATGATGTAGAAGCTGTGCATGAATACATTTTTCAAGAATTTTTGATGGGGGGGGGGGACTGCAGTCATTAAATTCTGGATATGTGCCACTTTTCTGTAAAAGTATAATAATGTTTTTCTTTTTCCAAATTCATTGACTGTTACTAGGCTAATGACGATGGGGGGGGGGGGGGATGCTTTCTAAGTCTAGCCAAGTTTTCCCAAAAGAATAATGATGTCCTGCATCTTAACAGGACATTGAGGGACAGGCATTTACAAGCTACCTCTGACCATAAGGGGTATGGGTTCCAGGCCTAGTGTAAATTTTCTATTCCCCATACAATGGTCTTGTTTGCACTTAAACTGAGTAATAGACTCAGCTTCACATGGATGGAAAGCCTGTTCCCAAAATAATCATGGTTTAAAACTGAAATAAGTCTATATGAAGTCAGGTCTGATGGGTCTGTATCCTCTTTAGATAACACAGCCACCACAGCTTTCTTCCAAGATGCACAGTAATCTAAATGTACTGCATGCAACAACCTACCACTTATGCTACACATACAGTGTTTATAAAAATGCCCTGCAACAGGCCACGAACAATATTCTGAGTCTCATAAGTTCACAGGTGTTAACTAGGCTAATGACATAAGGGCATTAAGCTAATGACCACAAGGGCCTTTTTAAGCATAGCCATGCATCCCAAATCTATGAAAAAATCTGGTATCCTCGATAAGTGTAAGCAGTGGCATAAGAGGTGAAACATTTACAAGCAAGGGCCTTGGAGAGGAACCATTTACAGATTGCCTGTATCCATTAGAAACATAGGTGCCAAACCAGGGATGAATTTCCTGTTCCCCATGCAACTGTTCAAGTTACATGTGAACTGGGATAGGGAGGAACTCTGCTAAACACGGATGGGGAGCCTGTTCCAGAGAAGGGGTAGTCTCTGGGATACATGCTCTCCCTGTTACACTGCCATTATTTACAGAAGTATGCAGACATCTAACGTGCATATTTCAGATGAAATCTATTAAAACAAATGTGTTTTGCTTTGCATCATATACCAATGAGTTCAGTAGTACAAATAGTCTTTTTGGCACTGGGAAAGGAGATGCTGGCACGGAATCTAAAGACGCATTTATACAACAGGTATATCTGTGACCAAAAGTGGATGACTGTAAAGTAACAAAACTCTCATTCCACATTTTTTTTTTATTTCCTCAGATGAAAATGAACTGACACAATCCAAGACGGTATCACCTTTCAAAAAATGTATGCACAATAAGACTAACTTTGAAAACAAGGAGAGAAATCAATTCAATGATCAGTTTTGATCAGTGCACTATACTGGTAAACAAATGAAAATAAATAAATCAGAATGCAATGTGAAATGAGGTATTTATTCTACAGTTAGAGACAGAAACAGAGATGGACAGGCAAGTATATGAAATGATATTTCTAAGGAGACTGCAGGAAAAAATACAAGAACAGAAACTAAGGACATGTACACATCATTTCACGTGATCTGTGAGGGAGTACTCTGTAGTTTGGGAATTTTCCTGCCTTTAGCTAAACACATTTTTTCTGTCATCTCTGTGTCCAGGGACATGTGTGAGCCTTGTACTAATGCACACTATGGCAACACTTACAGTGACAGGATAGCATTTCTATCCTGCAACACACACCTTTATCAGCCAACTAAGCACAAATACATGAAAAAAATTATTCCACTGATACAGAATGGAGAGGTCATTCAGACATAAGGAACTACAGAAGTTAACAGGCACCCACTGCAAAAGGTTTCCTTACAGATCAGCTGATATGGTGAGCAGATATTTGCTACATGCAGCTTGGAGGCCTTCTTCAGTGAGCAAATGTAGGTAACAATTCAAAGCAGCAAAAATTAAATCTCCCAAGAAGTCAGAGCTACAGGAACGCCTAAAGACAATGGCTCAGAAGTCAAAGTCTTAATGCACCAAGGTGGCCAAGTAAGTCTGACTCATGGAAAAACAGGATAAGCAGTAAAAGCACGTAAAAGAATGACCAAGTAGACTCAGCACAAATTTCTATAATGGAGACATTTCTGAAGCAAATATTTGAAAGCATTCATGCCCCAGGTGGTGAGGTCTTTGACAACAGCATTTTCTAATACATAGTTAACCATCTTATGGCAAAAAGCAGAATGCACTTAGCAATCCTTTTGCAAATGCTTTGCTTTGCCACAGCAACCCCTCTTCGGCCAGAAGCAAAGCCTGACATACTCTCATGTTAAAGCCTGATCATTCCTATACAAAATAGGAAGGGCTCTTTTTACCCTGGCTTCTGGATCACAAAAAATGACTAATGAATACATTAGCTCATTTAGGAAAAAAATTGGTCCCAAGGACACCTGATCTTTGTGAAAGACTAATAAAGGCCAATAGCTTAAGAGAGCCTGCTAACATAATTCAAAGCCATCAAGACAAAACTCATCCAACAGACAAACTTTATGGCTGCAGAACCAAACAATCTGATAAAAGGATAGATAAGTTGGTCAGTCATGAATTTCAAGTTCTCACAGATCAGGAGACACAGAAGATGCAGAGCTAGACAACGAGGAGCTTCCTTACCTTTTACTGAGTTAGTTTTTGGGACTACCAAAGATCTGGAAGCCGGAAACCACAACATTCACCATCACCAAATGAATTTTGCAATAGGTTATGAAACCAGATGTAATTGAGAGAAGGGGTATGGAAATCTTCCTTACCACTAAAGAGAAAGCTTTTCCAGCACCAACCCCCTTGCCCAGTTGAAACAAGCAGAAAAGTGCCAATGTGGCAACATAGTCAATCTCTGGAATACATTGCTCCAATCTTCAACAGGCAGGATTTTCAAATTCTGACATCTAGGAGAACACTCAGTTACCATCAGGACCTGTGCCACATTCTGCTATAGGGAAGAAAGACTCTCAGCTGCTAATGGAATCAACTACCATTTCAAAGCACAGTGTAAAGCAGTAAGCACAAATTTAGGTATAATCATCTTAAGGCCTTGTCAAGCAACTAATTAGAAATGGTAAAACCGAATGAGTATTGGTGTACATTTTTGTTTAAAGTTCAAGGAGTGAATTGGGGTTCCAAGATAGCTGCACAATTAGTAACAGCTTGTTACTAGCTCTCCAAGTGTGAAAACAGAAACTCCGCAGAGAAGGCCAGCGGACTTGCATTTATGGGTGAATTTCAATAACTGGCTAGAAGTACACTGCCTGGATGCCAGGAATAAAGAAATACATAAGTCCTGGAGAAAAAGTCAGCTACAAAAAGTGAGGAAGAAACACTGACTAGGGAGAGTTCTGTAGCTGGTCAGCAAAAAGTAATGCAACCTTCAGATATGACTTCCAATAACCTACAGGATGACATAAGACAACTGCGTACAGACCTGGTTAAAATAAACAAAACATTGACAGAGTATATCAACACAAACAAAAAAAGGCTGGAACAAATGGATGAAGCTTTAAACAGACATTCTGATGAGATAATAAAGCTGTAAAAATCAGAGGTCGAAATGAAGAAAAGGCTGGCTGAATACAAGACTGCTCAGGAAGAGATGTTTCAAAAATAATAGAATTAGAGGACAGAGCATGTAGGGAAAAATTGAGATTTTCAGTTATACCAGACAAGCTGGATGGAACAGATTGCATTAAACTTATGAAAGCACAAATAAACGATTGGACTGATATTCCACAGCAGGACTTAGTTGAACGGGCACATCATGTGTATGCTCCAAATCTAGCTAAAAGAAACCAACCTAGACCTTTAATACTAAGGATGCAATCCTGCCAGCAAAAAGAGTTGATTCTGTCAAAACTGTGGCAGAAGGACAAAATACTAAAAGTAGAAGACAGCAGAGCGTTGTGGAGAATGATTATTCATTGTACACTAGGCAAAAGAGAAATAAATTCATTCCTCTATTTAGAGAATGTTGAGACCCAGGTGTGAGATTCAAACTGTTGTATCCAGCTGTCTTCAATGTATTCTTCCCTGGAAGGACAAAATCATTTTTTGATGAAGTGCATGCTAAGGAGGAAATATAAATGCTTGTCCAATAAAAACTGTGCTGTGAAACAGAAGATTTGCCTTCTTGTTCCTCTGCTAATGAAGACCACAGAGAGACTGCACCTGTAAAACCTTTTCCAGTATTTCAACAGAAAATGTTGGGAGAGAAAGAAAAGAGCATGAGAGTGGACTAAAAGAATCAAGGGGTCTATATTAGAATGCCGAAACCTCACTTACGCGAATCCCAAAAGGCCAACACATACATAGCGAACCGCAAGAACACTGAACATCCTTAAGCCGAAATTCAAAATATCGAATTGCCATAGTTGGCCAACTCCGCCGCCAGCTATGTACTGCCTACCCAAACAAAATAAATATGAATGTATTATTATATATGCACTTACCTTAACCTGCACCCTAACCCTAAGGTCAGTAACTATTGCACATTTACGTTAGGGAGCTACACCAGATAAGGGAATCTCCTACTGACATTTTACCTCACTAAACATGGTGTGGACAACTATGGCGATTCGGTATTTTGAATTTCGCGCTTAAGGATGTTCTGTGTTCATGTGGTTCGCTGTTTATGTGTCAGCCTTGCGGGATTCACACAAGTGAGGTTTCATCATTCTAATATAGACCCGAATCGAGAGTACTTTGGAAATGAAGCAGAAACAGGATTTGGGTGATGGAGAAAAACAGTAATAAAATCAGTAACAATGTGGAATTACAATTCAATAATTTGTGAAATATGACAGTGCAAGAAAATACGGAACTACTGGACTTCTTCAAAAATTGTTTGCTGAGTGGGGGAAGTATACACCCTACTTCATGTCATTAACGTTTGGAAAAATGCTTTAGGGAGGGGAAGAGAGGGGAGAACGCTAACTGTAAGTAAAGAAAACACTTTATTTTCTTAATAGTACTGTAACTGTGTTGGATGGTTTTCTTTGCCTGCTATTTTTGGGTGTAATGGGGACTGTAAACGGTGTTGTTTTTATTTTTGTCCCCTCTTCTCTTTTCTTCTTGTGCAGTTTTGAGAAACATAATATAGGCAATGTAATGATTAAAAAGGGAACCTGGTTAAGGGGGAGTGATAGAGTTCAAATTAATGTGCTTTTTCATTCTTGCACAGGGAAATGTCTGATTAAGGGCCTTTGTTTTAAGACACAGACCAAGTACATGAAAAAGAATATTGAATATTATAAGACATTTTTTCTAACACTTGCAAATATGTATACTAAGTAGCATTTCTGCAACTGGCCTTCATGCCTCCATGGAGACAATCTGATAAAGAGAAACTGGAGACAATCTTGTGAAATGGGATTGGCTAAGGGAAAATAAGAAAAAAGAACGGAGAAATTTGACTAAGACATAATGTTCCCTTAAAACAGTCAGGGGCTTTCCCTGGTTTGACAGCTTTAAAGATGCTACAAAACCAGTTAGACTGAAGTTCAGTTTTTTTTAATGTAATCGGGATACTAATATAAACAGGTGCTTTTGTTTTTTGTTGTTCACCCTTCTCTCTTTTTCTTTGTTCAGTTTTAAGAAATGTAGGCACTGCAATGAAAAAACATGAGGGGGGAGGAGATGGGGGAAGCGGAAAGGTCTGGTTTGACTGGGTAAAATTCCTAGGCATTATCCAGTAATAAGTTTATTACAAAGCATTTAAATAAAAAATAATACTGAATATTGTAAGGCTTTTTTTCTGATAAACAATGCACCCTTAGCAGTTTTGCGTCTGGTTTGCATATCACTAGAAGACAATCTGATAAAGAAAAATGGATTGGAGAAAGTGTTTACTGAAAACATTCAAGTGCTTTCTCAACTAGGAGAGTTATAAAGATATACAGAATCAAACAGCACTTAGTAACAGCACAGGCTGTACCATGTGTCTTAGCATGACTAACCTTTCTTTTTGGTTAACTTTAGCCTATCTGTGTAGCTATCAACTTAGAACTTATGTTCATATTAGGAAGCAAAAACTTAATATTTGAAGATGTACATAGTTTTGTGTGTTACTGTTAACTTCATAAGTTTTAGGAAGTTTTTTTTTTTTTTTTTGGGGGGGGGGGCTTCCAAAAAACAAAAAGTTATGTAAGATGCGTCATAGGTGCAAATGGATATGACATGAAACAACTGTATAAAAAGACCAACCTGCCGAAGAGTACATACATGTAACATAAAAGTTGGAACTAGACATTTAGCAAAAGAGCAGTTATATATAAAAGGTGGCAATAATAACTATATAAGAAAATTATGCTTTCTGTAATGTCTTTCAATCTGAATGGTCTTACAGTTAAATATAAAACAAGAAAGAGTAGTGAACTATATTAAAAAATGTGGAGTGCAAATAGCTATGCTACAGGAGACACACCTGGAAAGAACTGAACATGTGAGTTAGATAATGAAAGGTTTTCAGGATGGTTATTCAGCGGATCATCTCGAGCAAAGGAAAAGAGGAGTACTTATATTAATTGCAAGAGGAGCTCCAAAAGATAATAATGGAAGATACATAGTACTAAGGGTCTACTGGCTAGGGAGAAGGATTACACTGGCATGCATTTATAACCCCCTAAAACTGCTACAATGGAGCTTAAGAAAATTCTGGGAGAAATAATCAGCTTTCAGTAAGGAATATTACTTACAGGTGGAGAACAGAATTTGGTTTGCAACAGTGAAGATGAGTCTGGGGGGCCTAGAAGGCAAAATATAACAAAGGAGAGTCGATTTTTGAAGAAATTTGTGAAAATGTTTGGTGTGGAAGATGTGAATTCAGTACTAGGAGATTGGAGTGAATTTACACATTATTCACAGAGATACAAAAACTAGGCTAGGCTAGACAGATTTTATATCTCACAGGAACGTGTGCATTTAATTGAAGGTCTTGAAACGTACCCAATAACTATTTCAGATCATGCACCAATAGTAACTAAAATAAAAATGCAAAGTAATGACATAAAAATGAGACACTGACACTTTCCCACCTATCAGTTGAAAAGAGAGGAATTTAAGGAGTGGGTTGTGGAATTAATTCAGGAGCTACTAGAGAAAATATAATTACCTTCTGTAAATATAGCTAAGAAGTAGGATACAATTAAAGTGGAGTTTAAAAGTAGGTTTGAAATAAAAGAAAGGGAGATACGGTTAAACAGTAACAATAATTATTTAGAAGGATTGATAAATGTTAAAGTATTACAAAATAGGAGGAATCCCTCCGAACAAGAAAAGGAGCAATTGGAGAATACTAAATAGAAAATAAGGGATTACCTTGATAATACACATGAGTTTAGAAAAATTGCTGTTAAGCAACTGTTTTTTTGATGATAATTCTAGAGCACAAAAACTTTTAGCACAACAACTCAGGCAACAGAAAGTGGAAAAGGCAGTCACCAAACTTAGGGAGTCTATAACAAGGAAAAGAACAACAGACCCTGTGGAAGTATTAAAAATATTTCGGAAACTTTATGAAAATTTATATAAAGCAGAGAAATATGGAAATCAAGAAAAAGGAACAAATGGAAATGTTTATGGAAGAATTAAATATGCCAAAGTTAAAGGCAGATGAGGCTCAATTACTAACAGTTAGGCTAGGAAGGGATGAGATAAAAATGGCTATGCATAACTAATCTACAGGAAAGTCCCCAGGTGGTATTCCTGTGGAAGTTTAGAAGTTAGGAGGGAAAACACTGATAAAGATCTGGAAAGTTTTGTGTAACAGTATTTTATGAGGAGAAGTACCAGCATCCTGGAAGAAGGTGGTGGTAACAGTAATACCTAAAATGGGTAAAGATTCATCGGATCCAGCTTCACACAGGCCCATTTCAATAGTAAACCATGATTATAAAGTGTTCATGCCTATAATGGCAGCAGTGATACCAAAGCTGACAGATATGGATCAGTGTGGCTTTATGGAGGGGAGGCAAACATTTGACAATATTAATAGAGGGAAGCAGAATGTAAGCAAGTACCACTTTTACTGGTCAGTCCTGATGCAGAGAAAGCATTTGACAGAGTAAACTGGGACTTCACGAGCAGGGCAATGGAAGCATTTGCTTTCTCCGATACAATTATAAGGTTGAATAGATGAATATATGAGGGATCAGAGGTGCAAAAGTGGGTGGGGTCCTCTCTGATAATTTCTGCTTGAGTAGAGGGACCAGGCAGGGTTGTCCACCTTCCCCTTTGTTATTTGCATTATACTTAGAACCACTGGCAAAGAAAATAAGGGACTCAGAAATTCAAGGATATAATTGGTATGGTAGTCAGGAAAAGCTGGCTCTACATGACAACCAAAGGAATATTAGAGTATTGTGGAACATTTTAAGACAGTGTTACATCTTCCCGGGAAACAAAATTAATGAAAATAAAACAAAGGCAATAGCAGTAAATTATATACTCACACATGAATTGGCCCAATATCCATATTTATGGGGTCATGATAGAATGAAATAAAGACGTATGGATTAGAAAGGACTCTGTGGTGGCAGCTAAGGATATGTGGGAAGAGGCTAAACAAAAGATAATACAAAAATTGAGAAACTGGAAGCTTTGTTATATGGATATGGATACTAAGATACAAACCATTAAAACGTTTTTACTCCCTTTAGTTTTACACAGGTCAGGCATACGTTTATCAACCAGAGGAGAAGTTGTGGATAGCAATTAAAAAAAGAGTTAAAGGATTTTATCTGGGAAGGGAAGACAAGGGTCAAATGGAATAAGCTGATTCTACCAATAGAACAAGATTACCTAATCTGACGGGCTATTTTACAGCAACACAGTTAAGGCTCTTATACACAGCACAAGCAAAAAACTATAATTCAGAGTGGAAAGGAATGATGCCGACACAGGGAAATGACATGCTCAAGAAATAAGAAAAGATTGGGATTTTGGATGCAAATTCTTAAGAACAACCAGAATCATACAGAGTATTATATTCATAAAACAGCAGGAAGTATTCTAAGAGCCACAACAGTACAAGAATGGATAAAAGAGATTTTGCTGATAAGGATGACTGTGGTCAGGGATACAGACAATACAGGGCCTGGAATTTACTGGAGAAAACTGGCAAAGGAACCAAGGTATTGGGTGCAAATAACAAAAAAGGGAAAGGTAATAGAATGGGAAGAGGCCAAGAATTTATTTGGACTCCAGGTTAGAGACTGCTTTCCCTATCAAGGATTGACATCAGAGTATAAGCAATGAGAAGAAATAGGGGCTCCTAAATGAAAGACCAGCACTAGTAGAGTTTTTAATAGAAACAAGAACAGAAGCTGCCGTTAAAAAGGAATAATTTGTAAAGCATAAAAAATATTGCATAATAATTATAAGAATCAATCAAAGGAGCTTAGGAAGGACTGGGAAGAGCGATTGGATAAGCAATTCACAAAGAGACAATGGGGGGATATATGTATATCTCCCAAATATGCAACAAAGTCTACTAGATTTAAGATATTTGCCTGGAACTGTTTACATAGGTTTGCCCAAGTAGACTCCAAAGAATTTTTCCTCAGGTGGATAGCAAATGTTGGAGGTGTGACAGACAAGAAAGAGGTAGCCGGGAACATATTTTTTGCGATTGTAATGAGCTGGCAGACTTTAGTCCCTGCAGACCGCTCTGCCGGAGATGATGGGTGAGTAGATTGGACTGACTGGGGAGAAATTTTTTTTTTTTTGAGTTATGCTACAGAATCGGAATTGCTTAGACAAAGTAAAGCCTTGCAGAGTCTAATTATGGTGGCTGCCAAAAAAGCAGTTACTAGAAAATGGAAATCAAAGTGAATACCAACTTTACGAGAAGTAGTGAATACAGTGAGAGAGATAAAACAACTGGAATTGGGATCTTTAGAAAAGGGAAGGAGAAAACTACATAGGACAAAATGGTAACAATATATGCAGAGCAGGAACGAAGTTTAAGAGGTAGGATTTGAATGAGCCATACAACGCTTAACTAACAATGACTGGATGGTTTATAAGTGATGTATAATGTTTGCAACTACAGTTGTTTCAATGTTTTCTGTAATGTAAACTGGTTTCCAACTAAAGTGGTATCATTTTGCATGTTTTTCATTGATATAAATGTAAGACTGCCTTTGTCATATGTGAAAATTTAATAAAGATGTTTAGTGAAAAAAAATTCAAGGAGCGAATTAATCTTTACCTACTGGCTATTAACCTATTATTTGTAAACCTACTCTTATATAGCCTGTCTTGTATAGCCAGCATAATGAGGATAAGTATCCGATTTAACCTTTGTCCATGGCAATTTCTTTAGTTGACATGTTTCTTGCATTTGCTTTACATGCTGGACTGCCAGTGTACAAATTACAGTATGTAGAAGGTCAATGGTGGCATTGCTTCATCATTCTATTTTTTTTTTTTCATTTCTTTTCCTGTGGTTCTTCAAAGATATACAACTTCTTGGCTCTAAACTTATGATTTGATGACATGTAATCAATAATGCTTTTGTGTTAACAAAAAAGAAAACAAAAAAAAAACTAGAAAAAAGCACCAGACAACAGAAGATTCAGGAGGCAGGGTGACTCTGCAACTATTGCCCACTGAGATACCTGCATTATCAGGAGTGAGAATGGAAATAGAAAACTGCGGTCACCATCAGACCCAACAGTTAAGGTACTCTAAGCCTGGACTCTCCAACTGCATCCTTGCCCAGGAAGCAAAGTTCATTAAAGGGCTGTGAGTCTGAAGTCTCCAATTGTATCCTCAACTAGGAAGCTAGGGTCATGGTCTCATGGCCCTTTTCTGTGGCCAGGAAAGGTCAACACTCAAGAGTGTCCAACTCTATCCAATAAAGGCAATCTTCTACATTAGTTTCAGAAAGGGCTTTTCTCAGTTAATGAAGACTAGCAGGGTTTGCAACTACAGATGTGCATAAGCCAAGGGTGCTTCCGGGATATCTCTGAATAGGGCCTCCAGGTGTCAGCTGTCCAAGCAGAAGAACACACTGAGCTCCTTCTGCACAAGATACAACAACTATCACCTTGCTGAACACTCTGGAAGCACAACAGGACAGACAAAATGGTTGCACTTTATATTGGAAGTGAAGTCAAAATAAGATAGAAGTGAAGTAAGACCCATGCAATCTCCACGCACAGATGTGGAGAAAATAAAAAGGTATCCATCATGCCCAGCATCATCATCCAGACATCTTGCAGCAGCAAAAGCATGACCCTCTTTAAATTCACCACATAAAAACTTCACGCACTGAATGTGCTTGTTCAGGTCACTGTCTGCAGGACATAAACAAAAGTTACTTACTATAATACTAGATCCGTGTTATCTTCTTCAGTCCTCATCAACTGATGGGTTCTCAGATTCATATGTAACGGAAGCTGTCAGCTTCCAGACATTAGGATCCAAGGCTTAGGCTCCTCACTACTCATACTTCCATTCTGTCAATTCAATACCTCAGACAGAGTTTGACTGCCTAACACAGTAAAATACCTTGGAAATAACGTGTGTGTGTGTGTGTGTGTGTGTGTGTGTGTGTGTGTGTGAAAATAAATACACACACATACATACAGAAGCATGGCTAAAGGAATGCAGTCAATGGCTGTAATAAATGACAAGGTGCTGTTAAGGTCCAGTGCAGTCCAGTTGAGAGCACAAGAACAGTGAATATTTGGCATGAGGGCAAAGGGTGGGAAAGCTCAGGAGACTAGAAGGAAACACGGATGTAGCATTATGACAGTTGTGTCTTCCATCCATCCTCAACTAATAGAACAAAGTCCCCAGCTACATAAACCCTGGAAAGTCTCAAGGAAGGATATTCCAGAAGATGGTGGAACCAAATGGGGCCCTAGAATAGGAATGCAAATTTAATTTGTAATGGAATATGAATGCATGCACAGTAAACCAGGTAGCTGCAGCACAGTTGTCATCAATCGGAACGCTGGAAAAGAATGTGGTGGAAGTAGAGACTGCTCTGGTAGAATGAGTTTTAGGGTTGCAGGGTAACAATAATCCGCATTCTTTGTACACAAAGGAGATACACTTAGACCCCTGGAAACAGTTACCTTAAAAACACCACTTCTTAGCTTGACCACAGAAAAGGAGGCAAATAGCTGGTCTGTCTTTCTAAAGGTTTCAGGATGACGCAATTAGTGATGGACATCCAACAAATGCAAAGGGTACCCCCCTTTGTTGGAGAAGTTCAGAAAGAAAACTGGCAACTTCATAGTCTGGTTCAATGTAAATACCAAGCCTACCATGGGAAGGAAATGTGAAACCCTATCTTTATGAAATATCAAATATGGTAGTTTGCAGGAAAGGGCTTGAAAATCTGAAATCCTTTGAGTTGAGGTAACGGACACTAGAAAAGGATACTTCAGCTCCTTAGTAGAATCAGGTTCATATGGGGGTTTGGTCAAAGCCTACAGTGAAAAGGTAACAGACCAAGGCAGAAGATGATCCTTCACAGGAGGTCAAAGAAGAAAAGTGGTGCTCAATAACCACACCCTAAACATCCCAGAACCAATTGAATTCACCCATACTTCAACTACATCCCCTCTCATTACTCCGGTAGTCAAATATACTAATCATCCTATTTTGCAGTCCCACCTAGTAAAATACACCACCATTACCTATTAATTATGTCAAAAACTAAGTACCTTCTCATCCCCCTTATATTGCCACTTGTAATTATTCCCTACATGCTAACTAGCTATGAAAACCTAAAGCTCACAGGATGTCACTACCCTAAGGGACAAACTAGTAATCCCACAAAACAGTTCCCTAATAAACCTTCTCCTTTCTATCTCTCTATTAAGTTGTCAGGCAAAAACCGTATATACCTCACCCAACTATACCCAAAGGACCCAACAACTAAACAAGGACAAAAGATACTCTATAAACTCCTAAAACTCTTAGCTCAATGGAAAAAACGTATTATGATAGACGGTGATATACACCCAAACCCAGGTCCAACCCCCAACCCCACTACGGATATGCCAAACCCAGGCCCAACCCCCAACCCTAATACTGTCATACCAATACTAACCCAAAGGACGGCCTGCTCCCTTCTCATCTTCCACCTTAACCTTAGAAGCATCAACAATAAACTTCAAAACCTACATGCCATGATAGCCACACACCTCCCTGATATTATGTGCCTATCAGAAACATGGCTTAAACCGAGCATCAAAGATGAAGAAATTCTCCCACCTGGATATAATATTTTAAGGGCTGACCGTAAAACAAAAAGGGGTGGTGGTATAGCTGTCCTGTTCAAAAGTTCACTAAATATCATATTGCACCCTATCCAACCCCCTATAACAGCCAATGCAGAAACACTCGCCGTAAAAATATGCCTAAATAACCAAAAAAGTATTAACCTCTTTGCAATATATATTCCACCTGGGAACAATTTAGAAACCATGGAGATAACGTTAAACTGGCTAGCTACAAACTACCCTCAAGAAACCATCGTACTAGGCGATGTTAACATTGACTGGACACTATGTTCAGCACAGACCAATCCCACACCCATTAACCTGTATGGATTCTCTCAAAATATAATCTCTACAACAAGAATAGGTAACACTCACCAAAAAGAAAGTATACTAGATTGGATCCTTACCAATAACCATGCCCAAAAGTATACCACCGGGACCCTTCCTAATGACCTAAGTGACCATCTTGTCACTTTCTTAATCAAACACAAAGTCTCTAGGACAAATCTTCCATTACATAGACTTATAAGAAATAAGAAGAAATTTGTTCCATCACAATTTGTAGCAGAACTTAAGTCCTGCAACTGGACAAAGCTAAAAACTTTACCCCTAGAGGAGAGCGTGTCATTCTTTAATGACACATTCCTAAAAATTCTCAACATCCATGCTCCTAACCGACTCACTAGGACAAAGGTGAAGATAGCTCCCTGGCTAACCAAAGAAACAAAAACCAAAATTAAAATTAGAGATAAAGCATGGGACAAATGGCGAGCAACCAAAGCACCCCTAGACCGCATTAAATTCCAGGAACTTAGAAACGTAACCAAAAAAGCTAGCACAATGGATAAAAAAAACTATTTCTGTCACCTTCAAGACAAACACCAGAACAGCCCCAAAAAGTTCTGGGCAGGCTTAAACAATCTCCTCCATCCTGGGAAATCAGCCACTCCTACCCCTGAGACCCTTATTGACAAAAAACCTGAAGTCATAGCTAATACCTTTAACTCCTTCTTTACTGAAACTATTCAATCTCTAGCCAACCAACTTCCTCCCCCTCCCCTACCCCAAACTAATGTTATTGAAGCCACCTTCCCATCCTTTAAAATACAGCCTATCCCTACCTCTTACATCAAAACCTTACTGAAAAAACTTAAACCTACCACCCTCTCGGCAGATCAGCTCCCAGCTGAATACCTGCAAATAGCAGCTGATGCTATAGCCTACCCCATCTCCATCCTGATAAACAGAACCTTTACTGAGGCCACAATACCCAATATCTGGAAAATATCCTACGTAATACCACTACATAAAGGTGGTCCCTCTACTGAGCCATCGAACTATAGACCCATAGCAATTCTATCCCCAATAGCCAAGATCATGGAAAGATGTGTTCATAAACAATTTCTTAATCACCTCTCTCTTAACAATCTTTTGACCAAATCTCAACACGGCTTTAGACCCTACCATAGTACGACCACTGCCCTCCTATCCTTTACTGACTCAATTAATAAAAATCGCAACAACAAAAAAATATCCTCTGCCCTGTTTCTTGACCTGTCAAAAGCCTTTGATATGGTCAATCACCAACTACTGCTACAGACGCTAAAAACCTTCCACTTTGATAATTCAGCTCTCAATTGGTTCCATGCCTATCTCTCCGGAAGGCAACAGGCAGTCCAATGGCAAAATAAGCTCTCTCAACCCTTACCCAATACCATAGGAGTTCCACAAGGCTCCATTCTAGGTCCCCTTCTCTTCTCCGTGTTTATAAATGAACTCCACTCAGTTATCCCTCAAGCCACATGCATCCAATACGCCGACGACTCCGCCCTCATCTGCTCTAATGCAGCTCTCCCTGACCTACAAGTAATGACCCAACAGTGCTTTAGTACAATTGAAAAATGGCTATCAGAAAGGAATCTCATCCTAAATCCTAAAAAAACCAAGCTATTACTATTCTTTCCCACCTCAGCTCCTTCTCCAGTGCAATACCCCCCACTAGCTAACAACAGCACCTTATTCGTTCAATCTAATAATGGCACCATAATTAACCCTGATACTAACACTAAACTACTAGGGGTCATTATTGACAATAAACTTAAATTTAACCTACACATCAGTCAAACCATAAAGACTGTAAATAAGAAACTCGGATCACTGTATAGAATTAAGAACTTCCTTACCCCCATTGCCAAACTAACCATAGCACGTACCCATCTTCTCTCCACACTACTGTATGCTTCCCCTGTTTTCTCTTTCCTCAACATAGGTGACACCAATAAACTTTCCGTGACTTACAATCACATTGCTAGATTCATTACAGGTGCCCCTTATAGAACGCATCACTGCCTTAACCTAAAGAAACTTGACTGGTTAGAACTTCCAAATATTCTCAAACTTAACCAACTCTCCGAAGCATATAAAATCATCAAGGAACCTGAAAAAACTCCCTCACTAGACAATCTACTGACCCCCTACCTCAACCTAAGTAGTCTTCGCTCCTCTAACAGATTACTGGTCCAAACCATCAAATCCAACAATATGGGAGGGGATGCTCTCTATGCCAATTCTATAGGCAAGGTATGGAACTCCCTACCTAACAACCTAAGATTCTCCAATTCGCTTTCTCAATTTAAGAAAAATCTTACCCAATTCTTTAAGGAACATTGGATATGCCCCTGCGTAAACCCAGGCTAGGTCCCTGTCAACTATAACTCATCCTACATTATTTGAACTATTTGGATATCTTCTCAATTTCTTACTCCAACTGACTATTAACCCTACTCAACTGTAATAAAGTACGTAGTTTCTTTTTCATCCCTCAGAACTCTAGATAAACAATGAACTGGAATCTCGCTATAGTACTTTAAAGTCCTTTGAACTGTACTAGTTTTTACTAGTTTTTTCTCTCTTTAAGAAATGTATTTTAACTGTCATTCTGCTATCATCAGTTTTACATGAATGTAGAAAATACGTTAACGAGCATATTTTTTCTACAACACATGTAATGTGTAAACTTATATGTAATTTTTTGCAATTTTGGAGCTTTTCTCCCCGAGCATATTTTTTTTCTACAACATATGTAATGTGTAAACTTATATGTAATTTTTTGCAATTTTGGAGCTTTTCTCCCCGGGCCTCCGCTGAAAATGGACATGTATCCAGTCGGACCATCCCGGTCAACAAATGTAAAATAAAATAAAATAAGTAAAAGACCTTAGATAACATTAATGAAGCAAGAGCATGCTTCTCTCCCACATTAAAGTTTGAGATGGCAACCATTTGAACCTTAACAGTAAAATAACTAGCCACTTCTTGCAACAAAAAAGGTAGAAATTCCAAATTTGAAGGAAACGGGACTAAAAAGAATTATATGCCCTTGTTAGAAGCCCACACAGAAAATCTTTTCCGTTTACTTTTCTAGACCTTTCTAGTGGAAGGTTTCTGAGAGGAAGTTAGGATATGAAGAACAGGGGAAGAGAGCCTGAACTGTTTGGTCATCACTGGAACTGAAGAAACCATGTGGTTAATTTCAGGGCTACGATATCTGAGTGAGGCTTGCTGGACAGAAGAGAAATGAAGTCTAGAAAAGGATCCAACTCCCAAGGAGGGTGAACCAAATGAGGCCAGAGAAAGGGTAACCACACCTGTTCAGACCAAAAGGGAGGAATGAGGATATGCCTTGTACCATATGGCTTTCAGAAGAAATTTTGGTGTTAGAGGAGTAGATGAATAAGTGTATAACAGATCCAGAGGCCAAACGAAGACTACAGCATCCCTTGGTTACTCTCCATCTTGGTCAATAGCTGATGCACTTGAAGTTAAGATGGGGTTGTAAACAGTTCGCAGCATGGCTGGCCCCAGTGGCTGAATATCTGAGCAGCAACAGCTTGACTGAAGGACCACTCGTGAGGCAGGAGAGTGGACCTGATGAACTTGTCCACTAAAGCACTGATTTTCCCCTAGAATGTGTGTTGTCACCAGAAAGCGCTGTAAAGACATCACTGACTGCCAAACTCTCATAGCTTCCCAACATAAGGGGTATGATCGTGATTCCCAGTTTCTTGGTGCGCCAGACCACCAACATGTTCTCCATTTGAATCAAAATCACACCTCTGGGGAATGAGTCCTGAAAGGCTTGCAACACAAGGAGGACCACTCACATCTCCAAGATATCAATGTGAAAACTGGCCGGTGAGGAGGTCCATGTGTCTTGGACCTCAAAATGTCCTCCCATCCCCTGTAAGGAAATGTTAGTAGTCACTGTGGCCTGAGGAAAAGGTAGAATAAAGGGCCAACAAAAGGACTTTAGAAAGGAGTCCAATCACCACCGAACAGGATACCTGCATATCCTGGTAAGACAGATGGGGAAATGCATGGGTTGGAGTTGCACAGACCAGTGAACTGCAACAGTCCACTGTAACACTCTTGTGTAGAAGCTGGTATGAAGGACAAGCATAACCGAGGCTGCCACAGACCCTAGAAGACAAAGGATGCATCTGGCTGGAGGTTTCTAATGGGAGAGAAAGTACAGGTGTGTAAGTAAACTTAGCATAGCAGTAGCTATCTGAATAATCACTGCTGTTGTATCCTTAGCTACATGGATTATATCCTGCCAAGGATAACAGGGTTGGTCAGATTTCAAAGCTTAAGGGCACCTTCCATGCACCCAAATAGTCAGGCAGCTCTAGCACTGCAGCAACTGCTTCAAGTACACTGGCAACCAACTTATTCTTAACAAAACAGATAAAGTACACAATAGTTGACTAAAAGACAAGTGTAGACGCCAAGCCCTTCACAGTTTTCCTGACAACAGACAGAGGGAAGCAGAGTCTTAAAATGATAATGTTAGAAACAACAAATTAATGTTTACACCCTGGCATAAAAAATACACCAAAAAACAAGGGGGATGGAGGAAGGGAAAGGTTACTGCAGCAGTGATTATTTGAATATCTGTTGTTATAGTAAGTTTACTTACATAACTGTGCCACATACATCATAGTGATCTCTGTTTCAGTAACCTTAACTATATGGGTAAAATTACCCTAGCTTACTACATTTGGGAGACACAAGGTGAACGGTCCAGAAGCCCCAGGAGAATCATCCCAGCAAAGCCTGACCTGGATCTAGTGAAGGAATCACGCTTATAGTGCTTACATATGTGGACCAAGTAGCAACTTCTAGTATCCATCTAGAATTCAACCCTTTCCAGAAAGCCATAAAAAGCCAAGGCAGTAGAGTGGTCCTTGACCCTGCCTACAATAGTCTTGGTACGGTGCGTATAACAAAAGGTAATAGCCTTAGACAACCATTTGTAAAGTCTGTTTAGGCAGAGATTGTCCCTTCTTACCTTCAAAAGAAATGAACAACTGATCTGAAGATCTGTGAAATTTATTTGTCAAGATACTACCTGAGTTATCTGTGGAAATCAAAGCTATGCAGTAACCTTTCTCCCTCATTTTTAAGTTCAGAAAACAGGGAAATGGAGAGCTTGGCTTAAAGTGAACTTGGATACCACTTTAGGAAGAATACAAGGATTAGTTCTTAAAGAAGCCCTATCATAGTGCAAAAATGAGAAAGAATGAACTCGCCATAACAGCCTGCAACTCAGATATTCTTCTTGCAGAGCTCAGAGCAATCAGTAAAAAGTACAGTTGTGTACACTTACCATAAATGTAGATGTTTGAGTGCATTCACTGTTGCAGTCAACACCTGTGGGTTATCCCTGCTGTGGTAGCCCTCGGCCGGCCCAAATACCAGAGTCAATGTTTTTCTGTGTCAGCTGCTGTCACTTGTTGACTGACTTCAGGTCGTCAGTGCTATAAAGCAAGACAGCTAACGTCATTACATCACTTTTTCTTGCCCTAACCCATCAGAAGCACAAGGAAATATGGTAAAGTAGTCCTGGTGGTTGAAAACCACCATGAGAAACTGAGGTCTCTCTATATAAGGGGGAAGGAGGGAGGGAAACCACGACAGCAACAGTGAATACACTCAAACATCTATATTTATGGTAAGCGTACACAAGTGTACTATGTTCTTCATGTTTCACTGTTGCAGTCATCACCTGTGGAAAGATTCCCAAAGCTGGGTAGAGGGGTGGAAGGACAAGTTAGAGACCTAGGCCTGGGTCAGCAAGCCCTGCAGAACTGCAGAGGCAAACCCTGCCCTAGCCTTAGAGAAAAGAGGTAGGTGGTAATGCTTTGTAAAGGTATGGACAGAGGTCCAGGTGGCAGCTTCTAAGATGTCCATGGTGGGAACTCCTCTGAGCAATGCTGAGGAAGTGGAGGCTGCCCTAGTGGAATGGGTATGGATAGACTTAGGGGGAAGTTTCCCATGTAGTCTGTAGCAGAAATGGATACAGTGCGATATCCATTTGGAAATGGTTTGCTAGGAAATGGGCTTCCCATCTGCCCCTGGGGCAAAGCTGACAAGAAGCTGGTCTGTTTTTTGAAGGGTTTAGTACGAGCCAGGTAGTATCTGAGCTGTCTGTGCACGTCTAGTGAGTGCAGAATTCTTTCCCCTTGTGTTGAGGGTTTGGAAAGAAAGTGGGTAGATGTATGGCCTGGTTGAGAATCACATCGGACACCACCTTGGGCATTAAGGAGGGGTTAGTCATCATGCAGATCCTGTCTGCATGGAAAATGATGAAGGGTTCTACGGCCATGAGTGCCTGAAGTTCTGAAACCCTTCTGGCTGATGTGATAGCTAGTAGGAAAGCAGGCATGCAGGAGAGGCATCTCAGTTCTGCCGAAGCTGCGGGTTCGAAAGCTGGCAAAGTTAGCTTTTCTAAAACATAATTCAAGTCCCAGGCTGGCGTGGGTGGCCTTCTGGGGGGGTCTGATATTAGAAGCCTTTCCTAGGAATTGTTTAATCAAAGGATGTGAAAAGAGGGGCTGTTCGGTATTGAAATGAGCTGAAATGGCTGAGGCATGGATTTTAATGGAAGAGAAGGACAGGCCACTATTGAGCAACTCGGCTAGGTAGTCAAGAATAAGACGGATTAAGGTTGTGAGCTACTGTTCCCTCTGGACTGGCTCCAGGAGCAGAATCTTTTCCATTTCCCTGTGTAAGATTTTCTGGTGCTGGGTCTTCTGGCCTCTGTGATAATGTCTAGGACCTGTTTGCTTAACAAGGATCCCTTGGTTGCCTTTGAAGTATTAACCATGCTGACAGTTTGAGAGTCTGCAAGTTTGGGTGCTGGATCCCCCCCCTCCCATCTGGGTCAAGAGGTCTGGAATCAGAGGAAGCTGCCTGGGAGGTAGTAATGTCAGGCTATCCAGTAAGGGGTATCAATGTTGTCTGGGCCAATCTGGAAAAATGAGGATGGCCCTTGGCCTCTTCTCCCTTATCTTCATCAGTACCTTTGGGATAAGAGGCAGAGGAAGGAATGCGTACACAAAGAGGGAGTCCCAGGGGAAGGTCAAGGCATCCACCTTCCACGCTAGGTGGTAATAATCACTGGCAAAGAATTTTTCCAGCTGGTGGTTGAGGTGTGAAGCAAAGAGATCCACCTCCAGAGTTTCCCACTTCTGAATAACTTGCAAAAAGATTCTTCTGTGGAGCTGCCATTTGTAGGGGTCCAGTAAGTTTCTGCTTAAGTGGTCTGCCACGGTATTGTTGATCCCTGGCATGCAATTAGGCATAACCTCATGAAGGAGGCTGTCAGCCAGAGGTTCATGGCTAGCCTGCAAAGAGGGTAAGATTTGGTCCCTCCCTGTTTGTTGATACACCACATTACTGTGGTGGTGTCTGTTTTGATAAGGAGAATCCTGGCATGAGATGGGGCTTGAAGGATGTCAGAGCCTTTTGTACTGCCATCATTTCTTTCAGACTGATGTGTAAGGGAAGATGCTAGGCATCCCAAAGACCTTGGGTGCACCTGCCTGCTAGGTGAGCGCCCCAAGCAAAATCTGAGGTGTCAGTGGTGATGGTCTGCCCGGTAGGGCGGAGAATGAAGGAAGACCCTGGTTCTTTGCACAGGCCACTGCCCACCAGAGAAACTCAGCCCTTATACAGGGAATCAGAGGGAAATAAGTCTCTAGAGGCTGAGAGTACTGACACCAAAGGTTTTTTAGATACCACTGAAGTTTTCTCATGTGAAGCCTGGCCAGAGGAATTAGAAGGATGCAAGATGCCATGTACCCAAAGGTTTGCAGGAATGTCCTTGGAGTGTGCGGACTTCTGGAAGCCAGCTGGGTAAAGTAGAAAGGTAGGAAGCTCTGCTTTTCTGGGGCTAGAAAGGTTATTTGTGATGCTGTGTCCAGCAATGCTCCCAGGAAAATGATCTTCCTGGAGGGTGTTTGCTAGGAGTTCTTCTCATTGATGGTGAACCCTAGGGAAGTAAGGAGGGTTTTGACAAAGAGGAGGCCCTGGAGGAGCTTTTCTTTGCATTCTGCCTGAATGAGACAGTTGTCCAGATAAGGATAAATCTGTATATTTCTGTCTGCAAAATGCTATGGCTGGGGCTAAGCATTTGGTGAATACTCTGGGTGCAGTGGATAAGCCAAAGGGTAGTGCAGAGAACAAAAAGTGTTGAGAGCCTGGTCTGAAGGGCAGGAATTTCCTGCAGGATTCCCTTATGGGGACGTGGAGGTAAGCATCTTTTAGGTCTAGGGTCACTAGTCAGGCATTTTTGGTCAGCATGGGCAGCACCTGCTACAAAGTTAGCATTTTGAATTTGGGGACCATCAGGGAGGTGTTCAGAATGGACAGGTCCAGGATGGGGCGCCAAGTGCCCTCTTTTCTGGGAACGAGGAATAGTCTAGAATAAAAACCTTTGCCTGTCTGATCTGAGGGGACAGGTTCTACTGTCCCCTGGGATATAACAGCTTGGACCTGTTTCAATGCCTCTGCCCACTGATTTGAAGGTAAATCTGGGTACCCTCTTGGAATTGGGAGCTCGTGGAAAGATAATTTGCATCCATGAAAAATGATCTTTAAAACCCATTGGTCCTTTGTTACTGAAATCCAATTTTCTTTGTAGAGGGAGCGCCTTTCCTCCTAGCTTTTGGTGAGTGAAAGGTGGGCGGGGGGGGGGGGGAGTCATTGAGAGCTTTTGCCATAGTAGGATGGCTTAGAACTCCCTGCCTTGGGGGCGGAAGTGGTCCACTGTTTGGTTCTCTGCTAGCCCTGGATAGGGGCCTGGGAGGTCTGTTCCTGCGGGGCTTATCATGGCCCTGTCGGTTGGGTGCAGGGAAGGACCAGTGTTTAGAGGGAAAGTACTTGCTAAATCTGGGAGGTTGGACCTGAAAGAAATCTTTTACTGTTTGCACAGCTTTTGCTTCGTCTTCCATCTTTTTAAGCACCTCCTCTGCTTTTACTCCAAACAAGCGGTCCTTATCCAGGGGTGCATCAATTAATTTAGACTTGACATAATCAGGGAGAGGTTGTTCCTTAAAACATGCATGTCTCCTAATGACAGATCCTGACACTGCTGGCCTGCTGGAAGCTTCTAGGGCATCATATCTAGAGTGTAAAGAGTGTCTGGCCACTTGACAAGTAGAGTGCAGTAAATCTGCTAGCTCTTTCGAACTGGCACAGTCAGTAAAGGTAGAAATCTTTTGTTTTAATAGTTCCAATGTGTGTTGTTGATATTTTAACATATGGAACTGACAGTTGAGTGCTCCGATAGCTAAGGTTGCAGAGGTGCATACTTTTTTTACCCATCTGTCCAGAGCTCTAGATTCCTTGTCAGAAGGAATGGGATTCTTGGCAGAACTAGTCTTCACCCCTTTAAGTCCTTGTGTAATGACCTCTGGGTCTGCAGCAGGATTTCTGTACAGATATCTGTGAGAATCTGGTACTCTGTAATACCTGTCAAATTTACTGGGAGCAGGAGGGAGGGCATCAGGGGTTACACTGGATTCATGGAAAACATCATTCACAACTTCTAGAATAGGGGGATGGCCAGGGGTCTGTGCTGGGCAGGTCCAGAAACTCTAGAAGTCTTTTCTTAGACTGGGGGAAGTCTTGAGATTCCCACTGGAAATGTTCCCTGAGGGTGTGAAGGATTTCCCCAAAGGAAAAATCTTCTGGTGGGGAGGCAGAAGGAATTGATTCCTCTGCATCTGAATCCTCATAAGCAGTCAGAGGTTGTTGTTCCTCTTCAAAATCTGAATAATCAGATTCCTCAGAATCCTGTTTTGTCATAATATCAGGAGAAGGGGATCTTTTCCTTTTAGAGGTTGTGGCCGGACTGCCCCTGATAAGGGAGATAAGATCCTCTGCCATTTTAAGCATTTGTGGTTGGGGTGGTAGAGCAGGAGCAAGATGGTGGCTGGAAACAGATTTCCTAGGAGTGGCCTGGCTTCTAGGCCTAAGAGTATCCATCGGTTTGAAAGAAACGGTAGTTGGATGAAAAGACATTTTTTGTCTAGTTTCGGTAGTGAGAGAGGCTTCCTCAGTAGCCGGTGCCTGCGTAGCAGCTCCAGACCCAATTGAGGCAGAGACAGCCGAAGGCTCGGAAGACAAAGAAAATTTCTGCAGCATACCAGACACCGAAAGGGTCTCTGTAGAGGCCTGTGTCGATATTAAAGTGGGCATCATGGGCTGCGAAATAGCCTCACTGAATTCCGGAGAACTGACAACCTGCTTAGTGGTAGAGTCGTCGGAAGGCTTAGCCTTGTGTGGTCTCTATCTTTTCGTTTTTTTGGAATGTCAAGGGAATGCTGACTGATGGACGCCATTTCGGAATGCGAAGACAGAAGACAAAAATACCAGTCTACAATAAGAGCCCTACAGCGAATGGTTCTCACATTACAGAGGGCACAGAACCAGTAACGGGGAAAGTCGTGGTCTGGGCCTAAACAAGTGATGCGGTATGAATGGAAGTCTCAGTGTGGGATCTGCTTTTCACAGGCGAGACAATTGTTAGCTTTTTCGGACATCGGTTAGTGCAAGAAAAAAGGATCCCCAGTGGGGTACTTAGCTTTAGACGTTTTCAGCTGTAATTCAAACTCTGGTAGTGACCAACCAGCACACTTGCTAACTGCTTCTGCTATGGGCTCCATGGCAAGAAAGACTGGCGTAATGATGTTGACTGCCTTACTTTACAGCACTGATGACCTGACATCAGTCACAAGCCACAGCAGCCAAGGGCTGCCACAGCATGTATAACCCACAGGTGATGACTGCAACAGTGAAACACGAAGAACATCTGTTTTTCATGTTACAAACCTTAAGTCAGCCAGGTCAGCTAGTTGAAATGCAGCAAATGTTAGCCTCTCTAACAAAAAATTAAGATCACAAGGAGGGGTCACCAGTTTACTTGGTGGCCCTCTTGTGAAAAATGTCTTTCAAAAATGTTCTGACACAAGACTACGTTGAATGAGGAGGATCCATGGGCAGAGATGCTGATCTAGGCAACAAATGAATTTTGATGGAGGAGTAAGAAAGGCCAGAAGAAAATCTCTCACACAAATTTTGTAAAACTCGAAAACAACTAGCCCTGAATGTATGCTCGTTTAGTTACTGGCACCAATTAGAAAACATTTTCTATTTGTTAACATGTGATTTTCTAGTAACAGGCTTTTTTTGCCTCCATTAGGAACTGATGAACGTCTTCAGTAAACGGATGCCTAAAAGGAATTAGGACCCTATCATCCAGGCAGTCAAGTGAAGTTGCATGATGTTGGGATGAGTAGATCCAGTCTGTGTGGAAGCTTGTGGTAATTGTCCCTGGCCATTTCTAAAATAAAGGGAGAACCATGGTTGTCTGTGCCTGTGTAAAGTATCACTACAATGATCTTGGGGATTTCTTCAGAATCTTCATAAATACCCTGGATATTAGTGGAAAGGGTGAAAAAGTATACAGGAACATTCCAGTCCAAGGAAAAAAGGCATCTGTCTTCCAGGCCTTCTTGCATGGAGTCCTGGAACAGAATCCTGCCAGTATGTTGTACAGACAGGAGGAAAGAAGTCTACTTGAGAAACCCCCCAGATGGATCAAATCTTGGAAGAATCCCTGATAATTTCCATTTGTGGGGGGGTCTGCCCTGGTCCTGCTTAGCTTGTCTGCCCCACAGTTTAGCTCTGATGGAAAGTAGGATGCCTGTAGAGTGAGACTGTGCTGTGAAGCTATATCCCAAGCAAACATGGCTAGTCTGTAAAGGGGGTATGACTTCCCCCCCTGCTTTTTGATGAACCACATGCCTGTGGTATTGCCTGTTACAGGGTCCCAGGGACAAAAGATGATTCAGATAGTTGAGTGACTTGATCACGGCAAGCATCTCATTGATACCTATGTACTTGCATCTGTCCTTGGTGTCCTACACCTGCTGAATTTTCATCCCTCCTGAAACTGCTACCCAAACAAAGTCTGAGGCATCTGTGTTGACTGACTGCTTTGGAACATGGGGGAGAAGGGGATACCTTGATTTAAGGATATCTGTTGTCTTCACCAAGTGATTTAATTTTCTGACAAACTCGACAACTGGTATTTGAAAAAACAAAGGGTGCTAATGCTGAGACCAAAGAGACTTCAGATACCACTGTATCTTACTCATGTGGAGTCTTACAAGGAGTTTCATGAGAATCATAGAAGCCATAAGACTCAAAATCCTGAGGTATTCTCTGGCAGTGACTGCTGTCTCAGTGGAAAAACCTTAGAAAGAAATCTAGATATAGATCTGTTTTTCCTGTGGAAGAAAAATTCTTTGAACTGAGTTGGCAGTGACTGCGGTCTCAGTGGAAAAACCTTAGAAAGAAATCTAGATATAGATCTATTTTTCCTGTGGAAGAAAAATTCTTTGAACTGAGTTGTCTAGTTGACATCCCAGAAACAGAATCCTATGTGAAGGAATCAAGAAAGACTTCTGAATATTCTTTTGGAATCCCAGCTTGTTTAACAGATATCTCAACTAAGAGCGAAATTCCTGGCATTTTGAAAAAGACTGCAAAGATAAGCAAGTCAAATAAATATGGAAAAATGTGGATACCATGTAGCCTGCAATGAGCTATAAGAGTGACACTTTTGTGAACACTTTTGATGTAGTGAACAATCCAAAGAGTAAGACAGAGAACTGATGATGTGATCCAGACACACACAACCTTAAGAAACTTATGAAACCTGTATGAATAGAGATGTGATAAGAATCTTTTAAGTCCAATGTTTCCAGGAACCTTTAAAGAGAAAAAAAGAGGTAACAGGTTGTGAAGTGACATCATTTGGAATTGGGCTCTATCACAAAAAGGTTTAGGACAGCATGTGTGGAAACAAAGCAGTCCAATATGGAGAATGAGGAATGACCCCCTGGAAGAGAGGAATTTCCTCTCATTGCTGTCTGCAACCTTGGTGAATTATTTTTAGAAACAATCTGTCTGAAACTAGCTGCTGCCAAAGAGAAAAAAATGGACATTCAGACTTTCTGGAGGAAAAGCTGGGCTAGGGTGAGAAGGGGTCACAGGGTATCTTGAATAGTCATTCAAACTTGTTGGACTGTCCTTGGTTTTGGGATGTTCTAGGTTTCTTTTTGGAACCCCCTTGCCATTTCTTCTTAAATGTCTGCTTACCTGTATTTTGTTGAAACTGTTTATTCTGCTTTTTGCCAAAACTGGATGAGGAATTATCTCTATTCAAAGGGGAATTTAAAATCTAATTTTTATTATCATTTGGGAGGCTGTGAGAATGCAGCCATGCAAACCTCCTCAAAACAGTACCAATGACCATAGCCCTGGAAGAATATCAAGGGAGTTATACACACACACTGTAAACAGTAAGTAGTGGTGACCTGTTAAATAGAAGAAACTAAATTATTTGAAGCAGATTTTTCTTCACAACAATAACCTGCAGATAAATCATTCTTCTTACTTTCACAATTACTCAGAACAAATTTTAACATGTAAGCCTGACGATTCAAAATTCTGAAAATCAAAGTCGTGTTTTCCCCATACTTATCAAAAATGTTCCTATTCTTATCAGAAAGTGTAGGATTGGAATTAACTATGTGTTTAGCATAGGTGGAATCAACTAAAACTATAGCTACTGAGTCAGGTTTGGGAATAGAGTATAAAAACATAAAAGACTGCGGAACTTTATACATCCTATCTGCCTTTTTAGAGACAGTTCACCGACTATCACCAAAATTGCAGGCAGTAACAAAGTAGGCAGAACAGGAGGAATGGGTGTAGTTTCTAGAAATTCCTTCTCTAACAACTCATAGTATTTTCTGAGGAACTAAGAAACCTTAGTGTTCTTGCACTGACAATAGAACCTCCACAGGGAAAATCAGAAATTGAGCTCTCCTCTTGAGTCTGAATGAGAAATTTGAGGAAATAAATCTCTATCCATCCCTGCAACTTCATGTTCAGATTTAGAATCTTGAATTTCTTCATTAAATGAGGTATCTCTCTTTTACTAGATACTACTTTACAAGAAGGATCAAGAACCTGAATTAAATCCTAAACCATACCCAGTAAACTACTCATATCTAAAAATTTGAGGAGGAGTAGACACATGCTTAGTTTTGTTTCCTTTTGAAAGGAAAAAATGGGCCAGTCATGTTATTAATGTGAGCAGCAGCCTCCCTAGTGATGGGCTCATCATTCTGATACAATAGGTAAGCCTTCCCTGTTCCCACTCCAAGGGCCGACAAGAATGCCCACACTGAGGGGACCTCAAAAGAAAGAGAACATGGTTAACCGCCTGGTCCATAGTGTCTGCAGATGCCACACAGAGGGATCCAGGGTAAAAGATGAGTGGTTTGAGGTACAACAAATGGTCACAGTATAGTCATCCACTTGCAGCTGAGGCAAATTACTAGCCTACTGTGGTGACAATGGCTGTTTGCTGAACTTCTTTTGTGTCTAGAAGAAGGACTGACTGTGTGACCAATAGATGCACCATGGTCAAGCCAAAAGTGGTGCTTCCTTGCCTTCCCAGGGAAGATCATCAAATAATGCTGGTCAAAATTTCAAGTCTTTAAAAGTCACTTTTTTCACAGAAAAACACAGTAAAAACTACTTTAAAACTCTTTACCAGCCTCCTAAAAGTAAGATAATCACAATTTCTCCACAGAAAAATATGTTTTTCAGTTACTTTACACAATTTTTAATTGGACAGGAAAAAACACCACTCCCATGTAAAAGTATAATACAGTTTCATGACAGTCTGTTAAAACACAAACTCCTACCTCTAAAATAACTTTCCTTAACAGAAAAGTGGTAAAACGCAAACAATATTTATATAATGGAAGTTTTTTCCCCATATGGAACTTATCTGCCCAGCAAAGGAACAGCACCAAGCTGACCATCGATACCCGAAAGCCATTCAAGTCAGCCTCAGACAGGCTCCTCTACGACCACTCTGATCTTAGGGATGAAGTCACTGAACGCCTAGAGGCCTAATAGAAGGACTTTTCTTGCTGGATGGGAGAATCCGAGAACTGACTGGTTCCAGAGAGAATCTGGATTCCACAAAGGGTAGAGCTGAAGGTCAGATCCTAACATGCTTGGAAGAGGAGGTCAGATCTGAGACTTTAAAAAGTTTTGGTGCAGGACTTGATGGACCCGATGGGTCAGGGGACCTCTTCCTCACCTCCTTCTCACAGGGCTTCTCTGAAGACTTTTCTTTTGTGGCATACCTCTGTTTTTCTCTTTCCTTTTCCTTAGGTTTGTCTTCTCTGAATTCCTATTGGAGGGAGAACTAGATTGTGAGAGAGTCACTTCCTTTGCTGTGGTCAGGAGAAGACCCTTGAGAGAAAGCTTTAATTGATGGTGTGAAAGAGCTCTAGCCTCGAAGGCTGAGCAAGCAAACCAGTCTTTATCCAGATAAGGAACCCCGAAACAGTAAATGCACCTGAAGTGTGTGCCGGGGGGGGGGGGGCAGACTTGTGTCCAAAAGAAACATTTCTTATAGCCCTAGGCCTTATCAGACATATTAGGCTAAAAGGGAAAAACACAGGCACGTTGCAAGAAAAGTTACAGCCAGCAAATCATCACACAAGATAATATAAAGGTTGAATGATCCCACAATAAATATCCATAATAATATGTATAAGAAACTATCAATAAAAGAAGAAGTTAAGTACTCACCATAAAATTCCATGTGTGTTGTCCATTTTTATTCTTCCTCAACTAATGGGTTTGGATCAGAGACTTTGGATCTGGCTCAGCGACTGCAAAAGCTTGTGGCAACTTTAAACTCTCGAGCCTCTCCCTTAACCATAATGCACCAACCTCCATTACCTCAGATCTTGTTTGCAGGCTATTAAAGAAAGACATAACTCTTATACAATCAGATATAACTGCAAATATTGCAAATATATATATGTATGTGTGTGTATATATATATATATATATATATATATATACATACACACACATATATATATCAGAAAGAAATTGGCCAAGCTGAATCTGGAGTTCTTTAAAATCTGGAAGAGACAAAGATTTTGTTATATCCACCCACTCTTCTATAAACCAAAAGGTTGGGGGTCACTGGGTGGGGAGTTGAGGAGGAATGAAAATGGATGACACAGATGGAACGTTATGGTGAGTACATATTATCTGATGATGTCAATTTTCATTCTGTCCTCAAAAGAAGGGACAGAGTTTCCCATTTACCTAAATCCCTGGGTGGGCTCAAGGAAGGATATTTCTAAGCACCACTGAGCCAAAAGATTCTCTACCTCTGGATACCAGATCCAGCTTATAATAAATGATAAAAGTGTGTGTGTGTGTGTGTGCTGCACAAATATCACCAATGAAAGCTCTCGAATGAAAAACTGAGGAAGGTGCTACAGACCTGGTTGACTGAGCACATATTTTATTTGGTAAAGTTATTCCCAATTTGTTGTAAATACAAGAAATGCAGTCAGTAAAGGTTCTTATTATATACTCGAAGAGGCGTTTCTTCAAACGCCTCTTCATCGACCATTCAATAATAACAACACAAAACAGCAAATGGTCATATAAGCGATTTCTTTCCCTGGGAAAGAAATTGCTTGGCCACCTCTGTTACTTTGCCATTTTCCCACTGTAGTGCGATCTCAGAGTTGGTATATTTAGTTTGGGGAGGGGGGGCGAAGCCTCCCACTTTGTACTTTCGTAATGATGTGTTTTTTTTGTTGAGGGTAAGCAATTTCTTTCCCAGGGAAAGAAATCACTTATATGCACGTTCACTGTTTTGTGTTTTTGTGGTTTACGAGTCGAAGAAGAGTCATTCAATGAAACGCCTCTTCTGAGTATCTAACAGAACCGTCAGTAAGCCACCTGGCTAAAGTGATTTTAGATACTGGTTTACCCAATTTCAGCTCAACAAAGAATATAAATAATTGATCTGTAGTTCTGATAGCTTTTGTTTTATGTTGATCGAATAATTTGGGAAGAAAACTGGTGGGTTAATGGATTGGTTAATGTTAGAGTTTGACATAACTTTGGGTAAAAAGGATGCATTAGTTTGTAAGGAAACTCTATCCTTATGAAAAATCAGATATGGAAGTTTCACCGACAAGGCCTGGATTTCTGAAGTTCATCTGGCAAAACTAAAGGCAATCAAAAGATTTCCAAGACAGAAACTTAAGAACGCAATTATGTTCAGATTCAAAGGGAGGGGGGACCAAGTACTGCAGTACCATATTTAGATCCCATGGACGCATGGGATCTTTAAAAGGAGGTCTGAGTAGAATAATGCCCTGTAAGAAGGATTTACATAACTTATGAGAAACCAGTGAAAACCATCAAATCCAATATGAAAATTAGAAATTGGCTCCAACTGGACTTTAACTGTTGAAGAACTGGATCCTTGGTTAAACAGCAACATCAAGAACTCTAGAAAGTACAGTTGTGTACACTTACCATAAATGTAGATGTTAGAGTGTATTTACTATTGCAGTCACCACACTTGGGTTATCTGCCTGCAGGTAGCCCTCAGTCGGCCCCAACACCAGAGTTTTAGTATTTCTGCGTCGGATGCTGTCGCTTCTTCCATGACGTCCGGTCATCAGAGGTATAAAACAGGCAGCCGACGCCATTACATCAGTTTTTCTTGCCTCAAATGTCAAGAGCCCCCAAATAGGGAGCTAGTAGTATATGGTGGGGATCACCACCAGTAAAAAGCAAATACCAATGCCATTAGGAATGGCCATAGAGAGGAGAGGTAGAAAGAAAGAAAACCAGGGGGCTGGAGGGAGGGAAACCAGGACTGCAACAGTGAATACACTCCAACATCTATAGTTATGGTAAGTGTACATAGCTCTACTATGTTCTTCGTGTTTCACTGTTGCTGTCATCACACTTGGGTAGATTCCCAAAGCTGATCTTAGGGATGAAGTCACTGAAAGGGTGGAAGCGGTCAAGAAGGGTTAGGGCTGGCTAGTAGGCCTTGCAAGACTGCTGTAGCAAAATCCATCCCTGGATTTAGAAAAGATAGGTAGATGGTAATGCTTGGTGAAGGTGTGTACAGAACTCCAGGTTGCAGCTTCCAGAATGTCCCTGGTAGGGACTCCCCTGAGAAATGCTGTAGAGGTGGAAGTAGCCCTAGTGGAATGTGGTCTGATCCCCTGTGGGGTAGGTTTTCCATGGTGCTTGTAGTAGAAATGGATGCAGTGTGCTATCCATTTGGAAATTGTTTGTTTTGAAATGGCCTTACCCTCTGCCCCTGTAGCAAAGCTGACTATCAGCTGGTGAGATTTTCTGAAAGGCTTAGTCCTGTCAAGGTAGAACCTGAGCTGTCTATGCACATCCAAGGAGTGCAGGATCTTTTCCCCTTTATTCTGAGGGTTAGGGAAGAAGGTTGGCAAATGGATGGATTGGTTTAAAGCCAAACTGGACACCACCTTAGGCATAAAGGACGGCTTAGTCCTGAGGGAAACCCTGTTAGCATAGAAAATAATGAAGGGTTCCACAGCCATTAGTGCCTGTAACTCAGACACTCTTCTTGTTGAAGTTATGGCTAAAAGCAAGGCTGTCTTCCAAGGGAGGAATTTTAACTCTGTTGAGGCAGCAGGTTCAAAAGGAGGAAGCGTGAGCTTTTCCAGCGGAAAGTTAATGTCCCAGGCAGGGGGTGGGTGCTCTCCTAGGGGGCCTTAAGTTGTTAGATCCTCTCAGGAACTGTTTGATGAGAGGATGAGAAAACAGAGGTGGCTCAGTATTATAATGAGCTGAGATGGCAGAGGCATGAATTTTAATGGAGGAGAAGGACAGGCCTCTGTGAAGTAGTTCTGCTAAGTAATCCAGGATTAGAGGTAAGGAGGGCACTGCTGCGTCCTTCCCTTGAGACTGATTCCAAGAACAATATATTTTCCACTTTTCAGCAGAGGATTTCCTAGTACTAGGACTTTTGGCTTCGAGAATGATGTCCAGCACCTGTTTGCTGAGGGTTGCTGGTGTGATATTCAAGGTATAAGCCAAGCTGCAAGGTTTAGGGTTTGCAATTGTGGATGCAAAATCTGTCCCTCCTGCTGAGACAGCAAGGTAGGAGTCTGGTGAAGGCGCCAGGGTGGCACTGTTGTCAGGCTGCGTAAAAGTGGGTACCAGTGCTGGCGTGGCCAGTCTGGGGTAATAAGAGTTGCCCTTGGTCTGCCCTGTTTCATCTTGAGTAGTACTCTTGAGAGAAGGGGCGGAGGGAGAAAGGCATAAATTGAGAGGTTTTCCCATTGAAAGGATAGGGCATCCACCTTCCAGGCCCTGTTGTGAGGGTTTCTGGTGCAGTATTTATTCAACTGGTGGTTCTCGGTGGAGGCAAAGAGGTCCACCTCCAGTGTCCCCCACTTCTGGATCAGAAGGTTGAAGGTGTTGGGCTCCAATTTCCACTCGTGTGGGTCTAGGAGATTTCTACTTAAGTCATCTGCCAGTGAATTTTGTTTGCCTGGCAGGAATTGAGCTTGTAGATGCACTTGGTTGCTCAAGGCTGTGTTCCACACGGCCATGGCTAACCTGCATAGTGGGTAAGAATGGGGTTCCCCCTGCTTGTTTATGTACCACATAACTGTGGTGTTGTCTGTTGTTATAAGCAATTGTCCTGGAAAGATTAGGTGTTTGAAGGCTGCCAAAGCATTCTGTACAGCTAGCATCTCTTTTTGATTGATGTGCAGGAGAATCTGTCCTGGGCTCTAGTGGCCCTGAATGCATTTGCCTGCCATGTGAGCCCCCATGCATAGTTTTGATGAGTCTGTTGTCAGGGTATGGGCGGCAAGGGGTTGAGTAAAAAACAGTCCATTGTTGTGGTTGCATGCTTCTGCCCACCAAAGGAATTCTGCCCTTAGACAAGGTATGATAGGAATGACTATTTCCAGGTCCTGAGAAAGTTGGCACCAAAGACTTTTTAAGTACCATTGAAGTTTCCTCATATGCAGTCTTGCATATGGAATTAGCAGAATACATGAGGCCACAAACCCTAGGGCTTGCAGTATTTTCCTTGCAGAAAGCTGGGTTCTGGTGGGCATTTGTTTGAAGTAGTTTGTCAGGTAGATCTGTTTTTCTGAAGTGAGAAATGCCATCTGGGAAGTTGTGTCCAAGCTTGCTCCCAGGAATACAATCTTTTGACTGGGCACCAGTTGTGATTTCTGTTCGTTGATGGTGTACCCCAATGAAGTGAGAAGGCTTTTTACAAATGCCAGGTGCTGAAGCAGCAATTCCTGACTGTCTGCCTAAATCAGGCAGTCATCCAAGTACAGGAAAATTTGGATATTTCTCTGCCTGCAGTATGCAATGGCTGGAGCCAGGCACTTTGTTAATACTCTGGGAGCAGTAGGTAAGCCAAAGGGAAGTGCAAAGAACTGATAGTGCATACAGCCTACCTGTAACGTAGATATTTTCTGCATGACTCCCTTATGGGGATGTGCAGATAACATTCTTTTAAGTCTAGAGTGACTAACCAGGCATCCTTGGCTAGCATAGGGAGAAGCTGTTGCAGGGGTAAGCATCTTGAATTTTGGTTCCACCAGAAAGGTGTTGAGAATTGATAGATCCAGGATTGGGCACCAAGAGCCCTCTTTTCTGGGCACCAGGAAAAGTCTGGAGTAGAAACCATGACCCATTTGTTCTAGTGGAACAGGGCGAATAGCTCTGATATTGAGCAAGGAAAGTACTTGTCTTTGAGCCTCTGCCCACTGGTTTGGAGGAAGGTCTGGAAACCTGCTTGGGGTAGGCAGTGAATGGAAGTAGAATTTGTACCCCTGGGATACAATGTTTAGGACCCATCGGTCCTGAGTAATGGACATCCAGTTTTTTGCATGAAGGGCAGGTTTTCCTCCTAGGGGCACAAGTAATTGGGCAGGGCTGGGAAGGATTATCGATAAGTGATTGTGAACTTTTTCCATAAGGGGGTGGCTTACCACTCCCTGTTTTTGATGTGGGGGCACTCCATTGTTTAGATCTCTGCATACCCTGAGACTGTAGTCTGGGTGGCCTGTTTCCCCTGGGATTGGTCTGGGAAGGCCTGGAAGGGTCTGGAAAGGACCAGTTTTTTGAAGGCCAATACCTACGGAATCTAGGTGGCTGCACTTGTAAGAATTATTTGACAGTTTGCATAGATTTAGCTTTTTCTTCCATCTTTTTAAGAATTTCTTCTGCTTTAGTGCCAAACAGTCCTTATTTAAAGGAGCGTCTAGTAATTTGGATTTGACATGATCTGGCAATGTTTGTTCCTTCAGCCAAGCATGCCTTCTCAGTACAGACTCAGTGACTGCAGTCATGCAAGAAGCTTCTAGGGCAACAAAGCCACACTGCAAAGTATGCTTACTAACTTGGTTTGCAGAATGCATTAGCTCTCGTAAATCTTCATTTTCTGCATAATCTGGAAGTAACACCATTTTTTGTTTAATTAGTTCCATAATATGTTGCTGGTACTTCAAGTGAAACTGGCAATTCAATGCCCTGATGGCAAGCGTTGCAGAGGTATATACCTTCTTAACCCATCTGTCTAAAGCTCTGGAATCCCTGTCCAAAGAGGTAGGTTTTTGGCTGTAGTAGCCTTAATACCTTTAGGTCCCTGGGAAATTGTCTCTGGATCAGCAGTAGGATTCTTGAAGAGAAATTTGTGGGAATCAGGTACTCTGTAGTACCCGTCAGGTTTCTTAGGGGCCGAAGGTAATGTAGATGGATGTTTTTATGGAATCTAGTCTTACTCCAGATACAACATCCATGACAGGGGGTATAGCTAGAGGCCTGTGCTGAGGCAACTCTAAAAATTCTCGAATCTCTTTTTGGACTGAGAATAGTCTTGGCATTCCCAGCAGAAATGCTCTCTTAACGTATGCAAGTTTTCACCAAAAGAAAAATCCTCTGGAAGGGAAGCAGAGGTAATGGATTCCTTTGCATCTGAATCCTCATAGACTGATAAGGGCATGTCCTGATAATTAGAGGGGTCAAAGTCATCGGACTCCTGGTCTGTAGAATCATTAGAAAACTCAAATCTTTGCCTTTTAGCAGGATTACAAACTCGAAAACGAAAATTTCAGGTAGCGGCCGACCAGCACTTGCAAACTGCTTCTACTTCGGGCTCCTCGGCAAGAAAGATGATGTAATGGTGTTGGCTGCCTGTTTTATACTCCTGACGACCTGACGTAATGGAAGAAGCAACAGCATCCGACGCAGAAATACTAAGACTCTGGGTATCCAGGCCGACTGAGGGCTACCTGCAGGCAGACAACCCAAGTGTGATGACTGCAACAGTGAAATACGAAGAACATCATCATGAATAGGGGTAGAAAAAGGGTCCAAATGGTTTTGAAATACCCAGTGTACAAATCTTTTCCATTTATTAGCACACAGTTTCCTTGTGGGTGGTTTAAAAGATGATAAAATTTTGCAGACAGGCGATGAGAGCGTCCGTTGTCTGGCTATTACTGGAACTGGAGAAACCAAACTATCAGATTGAGATTCTAAAGGTCTGGATGTATCACACACCTGTCGGGTGAAACAGGAGATCTGCAGCTGGGTCCAGAATTCAAAGCTGATGAATTAAATGAGGCAACAGAAACCAAATCTTTTGAAGCCAGAAGGGTGCAAAAAGAATGACTTTGCTCTTCAACCTGGCAGCACTATGAAGGAATTTTGGAATCTGCAGGATTGGAAGATATGCATAAAGTAAACCATGGGGGAGGGGGAGGCAATCCTGGAAAAGAGCAGCCTTCGGTGACTCCCCCTGTGGGGGGATTAGGGCAAAGTAGCTCCTGCACTTACTTGTTTGCGGGATATGCAAAGAGACTGCAGCAAGGCTGGCCCCACTTGCAGAAAATCAATTCCGCTACCTTCTGGTTGAGGGACTATTCAGGAAGTAACAGAATGCACCTGCTCAATTTGTCTAGTAGCACAATGGATTTCTCCAGAATGTGCATTGCTAAGAGAAAGCGGTTGGAAGATATTGCTTATTGCCAAACCTTTAGTGCTTCTCGAAATAGGGGGTATGATTTGATCCTTCCTTTTTTGTTGATGCACTAAACCACTGACGTTGCCCATTTGTAACTCAACTGTCCCTGACGGGAGAGCATCCTGAAAGGCTTGCAATGCTAAAAGCACTGGTCTGAATTCCAGGATGTTGATATGCAAATTGGCCTCTTCAGGGGACCATACGCCTCGGACTGTCTTTTCCAGGTAATGCCACCCCACCCGAACTGGGAAGAATCCGTGGTCTATATGGCTGACAGGGGACAAATAAACGGTCCTAACACAACTTATTTTGACTGGATCCACCACATCAGATCCTTCTTGCACATATTGGTGATTTGTATTTGAGCAGATAAAGGGAGCTGAAGTATAGATAATTGAGATGCCAACATCCATTGAAGAATCCTCATATGAAATCTGTCCAAAAGAACTGAGTTTATTGCTGCCGCCACTGGTCCCAACTCTTTAAGAACCAGGCAGGCCGAGACTCTGGTACTGCAAATGATCTTTTTTTTACTTGTGATCTGAAAGTCTGGACTCTAGAAAAAAGAAGGGAGGCTATCATTGATTTTGACTTGGTTCTAGTTGAGATTTTTCATAATTTATGGTTATTCTTAGCAGTGCACATGTCTGGATAACTTTTTCTCTTGCATAATAAGATGATGCCTGTTTGGGGAGGAAATGAGCCAGTCGTCTAAGTATGAAAACACCCAGAATACCTGCATTCTCAAGTGAGCTGCTACTACTGCCATGCATTTGAACACCCTGGGGGCAGTGGTGAGACTAAAGGGCAGAATTCTGAACTGGTAATGACTGGTTCCCAGCCGGAAGCGTAAGAATTTCCTGGATCATCTGATGATGAGAAAAAACACTGTAAACCATATAGCACCAAACTAAGTCAAATACTTTAATATGCAACTTTGTAGTTTCACTTAAAAGCTTTCTCAGGCAAATAAACATTTAAAACTGTTATTAAAGCCATTTAAAGCAGTGGTGGTGCTGCAGTAGTGTTGTCACGTTGTCCTGTTCGATTCTCAGCTAGAGCGTCTTCTGTGTGGAGACGTGCGTGAATGGGCGTTCCTTTGTTGAAGGTTGTGCATCAGGGCCGGCAACTCGGCACGTAAAAATCTATTGCCAATCATTAGCGGACCGGAGTTCCGTTGTGGCCACCCCTAACCGGGAAAAGCCGAAAAGACACAACAACAACTAAAGCCATTTAAAAAAATAAAAGTCATATGATAAATCACATGATACAATTACACCCTCTGATGTAATTCTCTCAAATAGGGCTTTAAAGATACAAACAATTTAAGCCTGGCAATATACGAGCCCTAAGTTGCAAAATCCATCTATATTCCTCTAATTCAGTACGTTGAACAATAATCACCACCACGTAGGGATTCATTAACTTGAAATAAAATCATAAATTTAAAATAGTGTGTGCTACCTGTATTATAAATATGCCTATATAATGCATTTGTGTTAAGTTTCCTATTAATTTCAGAAAGATGACTACTATGACCTTTCAACCTTCTGTTGGTTTTTCCCACATAATATGCATTACATAACCGGCAAGTAGCTACGTATATAATGTTCCTAGAATCACAATTTCCAAACACTCGTACACTAAATATTTTGCCAGTGGCTGGATGGGTATAACTTTTATCAGTATTAATACTGGTACAATACAAACATTAGTTACATCTATGTGTTCTTACTTTATTGGTCTTAAAATCTACAATACTTCGAGGCTGTTTTTTTATAACAGTTTTTCTTTACATTAGGACATCTTTTATAACCAAAGGTTGGTTTATCACCTATAGAATTCCTAATCTCTGGTACTGCAGACAAAATGGACCAATATTTGTTAATGATGGCTTTAACAGCCTTTGTATCTTGATTGTAAGTTAGCATGCATCTTCTAACTTTACTAACATTATTACTTTGCTGAACTATACTTATATTGTGGGGGTGCTTAGAGAAAATTGGACTGACGTCAGCATCACATTCTTGAATTGTATTATCTCTAGTGTTATTAACAACTTTACCATTATAACCCCTACATATAAAATCATGTGCTATATTATTTAATTGTAACAACATATGATTATCTTCAGTATGCAGTCTAGCAACACGCTTCATTTGATTATCAACAACATTCTTAAGGATAAAATGTGGATGCATACTAGTGCGACGCAAATACGTATTTCTTTTAACAGGTTTCTTATATAACCAAGTTTCAAGGCTGCCCAGATGTGATTTATATAAATTAATAACCAAAAATTAACCTGTTGCAGTGATGTTTCTTTCTTAAACTTTAGGAACTCGGTACATGTATTCAGTGAATTAAAATACATGTTAAATTCGAAACAGGTCATCTACAAATCTACGGTAAAAACTAAGCTTGGTATATAAAAAATTAGATAAAATTTGTTTTACTTCCCACATAAACATAATATTTACATACATATTCACTACAGGTGTGCACATGGCAACACCTGTAATTTGTAGGTATAGTTGTGTTTGAAAAATAAAAATGTTATCTAGTATGATATATAACAAGTTACAGAAATCAAGAGCCTTAGCTTCATCCATTTGTGCATATTTCAGGAAAACATGTTTGATACGGTCAATGCCGAAATCATTAGGAATGCACGTAAATAATGAGTCAACATCCAAAGTGACTAAAATATAATTACTAATGACCTTATCTTCTGCCCTCTTGTACAATTCTTTAAGAAAAATGCAAAGTGTCTTTAATAATAGTATATGCTGAATGCATATATTTCTTTAACACAAAGTCAACATATTTAGAGATGGGCTCTGTGACCCATCCCTTAGCTGAGACAACTGGTCTCAGAGGTGGTTTCGGCTGCGACTTGTGAAGTTTAGGTATTCCATAAATAAGGGGTGTAATGGGTGAAACAGTAGTAAGATAATCAAACAAACGTAAATCTATATGACCTTTGTGATACATCTCATACACATCTTTACCAACCTTTTCAATAATATGTGTCCAATCAGATCTAATAATTTTCTTATAATCTTTAGTATTCAACATCTCTTGCATGGTCAAAATATAATAATCAGTATCAAGAATAATAACCCCACCCTCTTTATTAGCATTTTTAATTATTATTTGATCATTGATTAATGACTGAATAGCTTTACATTCTTCATTATTTAAATTATGAAAGTGCCGCTTTCTTTGCTGCTGACACAATAAATATATATCATGCTTAACAGCACTTTGTAATGCATGTGTCCCAGGGTGAAGATTAGGCATAAAAGTGCTCTTCCTTTTCAGCACAACATTACTGTAATCATTTTTAGCACCAAATAATATACTCACGTCTAATGACCTAACAAAATATCTAATTTTAGTAATAGTTTGGGAAATGTCAATTGTACAAGTGGAATGAACGCAAGCCCTTTTTCGAGAACCAATTTTTCAAAAATACCAAGTTCGTACCTCAAGAGGTTAAAGACAAGTTCAGAAGCAGAGCTTAAGCTTTCTCCTGATTGGGACGTTGGTATTGCCTTTTCCATGTCTGATACTCAGATCGGAATTATAATTCTTTCTTTTTCCCTCTTGCACTTGAGTGTGAAAGGGAGCGGTGACTATGTTAACACCAGAAAATCCAAAGGGTCAAGAGATGAAACAATGTTAGAATCCACAAGTGTCATGGAATGTGTGACTGGTAAATTTTCAACTCTCTGCACCTCTTACTGGGCCAGGCAAAAAACTGCCCAGTTTTAAAGTCATTAAAGTCCTGTTGTAACTTCCTTTTTTTATAGCAATAGCCTTAGTTTCATAAGATTTCACCCTTTCAATACCTTTGCAAAGTAGACATGAATGCCGATTAAGCTCTGTCTTGTTCACTAACTCATTGTACTGCTATTCAACTTTGCTTCTTAATGAAGCATCTATCAGTTGCAAAAAAAAAACATTCCTCATGTACATGTACTGCAGTTAAATTCAAAGCATGCCACCCTTTTAGCAAGTCTAGATATACTGGACCAACGTAAGCATTTTTAACAGACATAAGCCTCTCTGCACGATTTTATGCTTACTATAGCTCTCAAAACTTAAATGTTGCCATTGCTGCCTCTTAAGCAACTGGAGTTTATGCTCAAACATATTTACTTGTGTTTTCTATCGTTCAGTTGAATCTTCATTTAAATTAGAAGATGACTACATCTCTCCAAACACAGATAACAATGGATTTTCAGACATATTCAACAAATCTGTAACAGGAGTAAGTCCTACCATAGGCATTCCACTAGTGGATGGAAAAAACGTTTGTATGGTGCTAGTAATGTCTAATGGATCAAACCAAACAAAAATTTCTTGTAAGCAATAAAAAGAAGAATATTCTACTGGTAAAACACAGTGAAAACAAGTGCAAACAGCCAAAAAAGAGAAAAAAACTACGTAGCACCAAACTGAAGTCAAATGATGAACAGAGGAACTTTCCTCCACAAGTTCCTTTTAAGTGACAGCCACCATGACCATGGCATCAACAGT
Source organism: Protopterus annectens (assembly GCF_019279795.1). Classification (NCBI taxonomy): domain Eukaryota; kingdom Metazoa; phylum Chordata; order Ceratodontiformes; family Protopteridae; genus Protopterus; species Protopterus annectens. Next base: position 1,629,038,997 of record NC_056737.1, read on the forward strand.
GGGACCTGCAGACCAGAACTGCCCATCCTCAGGCACATAAACAATTAAAATGGTTACTAAAGCCATTTAAATAGATAAACATCACATAAGTCAAATGATACGATTACACCCTCTGATGTAATTCTCTCAAACAGGGCATTAAAGATGCAAACTCATTTAAACCTTGGTCTTTTGAACAGATTTGTTTAGGTTGCCAAGATCCAGAATTGGTCTCCAGTCCCCTGCTTTCTTTGGCACTAAAAAGAATCTTGAGTAAGTTCCGGATCTGTTCTGGTCTAGGGGGACCTCTTGGATGACTCTTTTGTCTAGCAGCTTTTGTATTTGAATTTCTGCTTGTTCCCGCTGACTGGGTGGAACAGGGAATCTTTTGGAATTGAGAGGAGGAAGGGGAAATGGTATTATATAACCTCTGGATATGATCCGCTTCACCCAAGTATCTTTTGTTATTTTTAGCCAGGTTCTCTGGTGCAGGAATAAACAATCCCTGACTGCCTCCAGATGGAGACAATCGGGTCTCCTTTCAGGACAGCTGGAATGGTTTGCCAAAGAAAGATTCTCTGGACACTTGATGCTGCGGACCTTCTCTGCTGTGAAAGTGGCACCTACCATTTGAATTTCTCCCTCTACCCCTGGGGGAATAGTCTCCACGTGTGTCATGGAAAGATCCTTGTGATTTCTTGAACCACATCTTTCCACCACTTTGATGATTCCTCAAAAAGGATCTTTGAGAGGTGGAAAAACGTATGCCCATGGCAAAAAGGGTCTTTCCATCCTTCTCACACCTGGACAAAGTGTCTTTTGCATTGGGGCTAAAAAGATATGTGCTGTCAAAAGAAGCATTGATGAATGTAGACTTAAAAGGCTCTGTGAAATCAAACAACTGCATACAGGGATGTCTCCTAATGGATATGCCTGAAGCCGCTGCACTTGAGGTTCCTTCCGGTACCTCAGAAATAAGCCTCATGGAAGAGTTGAATATCGATTGGTGGGTCACCAACTGAGAGGTGATGGAAGCCTTCGCCTCTTCAGAGACTGTTCTTGTAAGGGTATCAGAGATCCTTAATCAGATACCTCTGTAGTCCTGTGAAATGTGCCAAGTAATTCAGAGACCTTAAGGCAAAAATTGTGAAGCATAGACATGCTTCTGAATTTTGTCCATCTCCCGCAACTCCTTGTTGGGGGGGGGGGGTGAAGAACAGAGGAACTTTCCTCCACAAGTTCCTTTTTAGTGACAGCCACCATGACCATGGCATCAACAGTGGGACCTGCGGACCAGAAAATACAGTTTTGTACCTACCATAAATGTAGATGTTTGAGTGCTAATACAGCTGCAGTCATAACAGATGGGTTCTCCTGCCGTCAGGCGGGTCCTCGGTCGGCCGAATTCCAAAGTCTAGGTCCGGCGTCAGTTGTCGTCGCTTCTTCCCTGACGTCAGTGAGACAGGGGTACAAAAGAACCAGCTGATGCCATTTTCTTCAGTTTTTCTTGCCCCAGATGTCAGGTGCCCCCAGAAGGAAGGCAATACATAAATTTGTGTAATAAGGCAATGCAATATAATCAAAATACAGTAGTTGCAAGCAAATACACCATAAATGAATACCCCAATCAGGTTGTATGAGGAGGTGTTAGCCAATAGGCCTGTCCCAAGAGAGGAAGGAGGGAGGGAAACCTGGACTGAAGCTGTATTAGCACTCGAACATCTACATTTATGGTAGGTACAAAACTGTACTATGTTCATCATGCATACAGCTGCAGTCATAACAGATGGGTAGAATCCCACAGCTAAGAAAGGGGTGGTAGGCACTAGGTGGAACTAGGAGGAGCCAGGATGCCCTGCAAGACTGCAGTGGCAAAGCCTGCTCTAGTTTTGGAGTATAATGGTAGGTGGCAGTGCTTGGAGAAGGTATGCACAGAACTCCAAGTGGCTGCTTCCAAGATATCTTTGGTAGGAACTCCTCTGAGGAAAGCTGCAGAGGTAGCTGTGGCCCTTGTGGAGTGAGATCTGATGCCTGTAGGTACAGTTTTGCCATGAAAAGAATAGCAAAATCGTATGCAGTGGGCTATCCATTTTGAGATTGTCTGTTTGGAAATTGGCTTTCCTTGAGCTCCTACAGCATAGGACACAAAGAGCTGTTCTGATTTTCTGAAAAGCTTTGTTCTGTCCAAATAATAACGCAGTTGTCTGTGGATGTCGAAGGAATGTAATAATTTCTCCCCTTTGTTTTGAGGATTAGGATAAAAGGTAGGTAAGTGTATGGCCTGATTCAAAGCTACCCTGCATACCACTTTAGGCATAAAGGACGGGTCGGTTCGTAAGGAAACTCTGTCCTGATGGAAGATGATAAAAGGCTGCACAGCCATGAGAGCTTGTAGTTCTGAAACTCTACGAGCTGAGGTAATAGCCAGAAGGAAAGCTGTTTTCCAGGACAAATATTGCAAATCTGATGAGGCAGCTGGCTCAAAGGGAGGCAAGGTCAGTTTTTCCAGAATGAAATTGAGATCCCAAGCAGGTATTGGTTGTTTCCTTGGGGGTCTTAGATTCTTAGCTCCTCTGAGGAACTGTCTTAAGAGAGGGTGAGAGAATAAGGGTGGATCAGTGTTGTATTCCACGGAAATGGCTGAGGCATGGATTTTGATGGAGGAGAATGAAAGTCCACTGCTTAGCAGCTCAGCTAGATACTGTAGTATTTGAGGTAAATTCAGTTTTCCAGGATCCTGGCCCTTTTTCTCATTCCGGATACAAAACCGTTTCTATTTTGCGGTGTAAGCTTTTCTAGTTGATGGCCTTCTGGCCTCCAAAATGACATCCTGCACCTCCGTTGAGAGTAGGGTCTGTTGTGATGCGAAGGAATCTTCCATGCGGCTAGACTGAGTGTTTTTAGCTGGCTGTGAAGAGTTTTGAAGCTGTGCTGAGTCAGGAGAAGAGGCATTAGAGGCAGGGTCCATGGTGGGGAATGTGTCAGGCTCCTCAGGAGTGGGTACCAGTGTTGTCTTGGCTAGTCTGGAGCAATGAGAATCATCTTTGGTCTGTCTGCTCTGGTTTTCAATAGAACTTTGGGCAGCAGAGGAAGAGGTGGGAAGGCATAAACTGTCATTGATGTCCAACTGAAAGAGAGCGTCCACTCTCCAGGCCTTTGGATGGAAAATCCTTGAGCAGAATTTTGTCAATTGGTGATTTTTGTGGGAGGCAAAGAGATCTATGTTTGGCCTTCCCCATGCTTGGATTATTTCTGTAAAAACTTTTGGATGCAACTTCCATTCGTGTGGATCTGTCATATTTCTGCTTAGGTCGTCTGCCAACGTGTTTTCCTTGCCTGGCAAGTACTGTGCTTGTAGTTCGATTTGTAAGTCCATGGCCATGTTCCAAAGTGACATGGCCAGTCTGCATAGGGGGTATGAATGTGTTCCTCTCTGTCTGTTTATGTACCACATAACTGTGGTGTTGTCCGTTCTTATCAATAGTTGACCTGGTTGCAGAATGTCTTTGAAAGCTATAATTGCATTTATTACTGCTAGCATTTTCTTTTGATTGATGTGAAGGTGCTTTTCTTTTTGGGACCATTTGCCCTGAATGCACCGATCTGTCATGTGCGCCCCCCAGGCGTAGTCCGAGGAGTCTGTTGTGATGACTTGATTTGCTTGAGGCTTGCTGAATGGAAGACCTGTGTTTGTTTGGCATGCTTGAGCCCACCACAGAAATTCCTTTTGTAGACATGGAATTAGTGGTATTATTGTTTCCAAACTGTGGCTGTGTTGAGACCATAGGTTTTTCAGGTACCATTGAAGTTTCCTCATATGCAGCTTTGCACATGGGATTAGTAAGATGCAAGATGCCATAAATCCCAGAGCCTGCAGGATTTTCCTTGCAGTCAGCCTGGTGCAATTTGCTAGTGCTCTGAAGTATTGAGTTAGTTGCCCCTGCTTCTCTGGCGTGCGGTAGGCCATCTGGGTGTTTGTGTCCAAGTTGGCATCCAGGAAAATTATCTTCCGAGAGGGTATTAGCCTTGATTTCTCTTTGTTGACTGTGTATCCCAGAGAGTTCAACAACATTATTACATAAGCCAGATGTTTCAGAAGAATGTGCTTGCTGTCCGCTTGGATCAGGCAGTCGTCCAAATAGGGATATATTTGTATCCCTTGAAGTCTGCAGTAGGCAATAACTGATGCCAGGCATTTCGTGAATACTCTGGGTGCAGTAGATAAGCCAAAGGGCAATGCAGAGAATTGATAATGAGTTGAACCTGCAAGAAATCTGAGGTATCTTCTGCAATTTTGTCTGATTGGGACATGCAGGTATGCCTCCTTGAGGTCCAGTGTTACCAGCCAAGACTCCTTGCCCAGCATGGGAAGAAGCTGCTGTAGAGTGAGCATCTTGAATTTTGGTACGAGTAGAAATGTGTTTAGGATGGATAGGTCCAAAATAGGTCCCCAATCTTTTCCCTTCCTTGGTACGAGGAATAGTCTGGAATAAAAACCTTGACCTTGTTCGTGCGTCGGTACCTCTTGAATAGCTTTCATGTCTATGAGATCTGTAATTTGCCTTTGTGCCTCTGCCCTTTGATTGTGTGGCAGGTTTGGCATGCCTCTCATTTTTGGAAGGGTGTGAAAATGGAATCTGTAGCCTCTGTTTATAATGTCCAGGATCCATTTGTCTTTTGTGACAATATGCCAATTTTTTGAAAATAATGCCAGTTTTCCTCCTAACTGGGCTGCCATTTGAGTCTTGCTTGGCATGCAAAGGGGAAAGTCATTGGGCTTGCTTTCTGAATGATTGCGAGTTATCCTCACCACCTCTTTGTGTAGGAGCTTGCCATTGTCTGCCTCGATCCTTGGGATTGTCCTCTGCCCCTCGGGCGCCTGTATCTACCTCTTTGGGGTCTGTCCGTGGCTGGAAAGGACCAATTTTTGGAAGGCCAATTTCTACTGAAACGTGGGGGTTGTACCTGTAGAAAATCTTTCACAGTTTGCATTGATTTAGCCTTTTCCTCCATTTTCCTTAATACCTCCTCAGCATTAGCACCAAATAATACATCCTTTTGTAGAGGAGCATCTAGTAATTTAGCTTTGACATGATCAGGCAAGGTTTGTTCTTAGAGCCAGGCATGTGTACGTATAACTGATCCTATAACAGCAGCTCTACATGAGGCCTCTAGAGCATCAAAACCACATTGTAAGGTATGCTTACCCACTTGTTCTGCACTATGCATCAAATCCTGCAACTCCTTCAAGTCTGGTTGTTCAGGTTGTGACATTTTGCTTTTCAATTGTGATAACAAAAACTGTTGGTATTTTAGCATATGGAACTGACAGTTTAAGGCCCTCATGGTTAAGGTAGCCGAGGTATATACCTTTTTTCCCCACCTTTCTAAGGATCTGGAATCTCTCTCGGAAGGTAATGGATTTGTAGCAGTGGAGGCCTTAATTCCCTTGGGGCCCTGTGAGATGGTTTATGGGTCAGCAGCATGGCTTTTGTATAGAAATTGGTGTGAGTCAGGAACCCTGTAGTACCTGTCAGGCTTGACTGGGGCTGGAGGCAGAGAATCCGGGTTAAGGCAGGCCTCCGAGTAAACATCATCTAGGATGTCCAAGACAGGAGGTATAGCCAGAGGCCTGTGCCGAGGTAGCAAGAGAAATTCCCTAAGCCTTTTCTTGGAATCTGAATAATCTTGGCCTTCCCAGTGGAAGTGTTCCCTTAAGGTATGCAAAGTTTCCCCAAATGAGTAATCCTCTGGGGGGGATACAGAAGGAATGGACTCCTCTGCATCAGAGTCCTCAAAAGGGGAGTAAGAATGTTCCTGATCATCGGAGTGTTCTGAAATAATGGAGCCCTGATCAGAGGAGGGGGATTCTTCCTCCACTCTGGGCCTTTTGTCCGGTGGGGGTTGAGAACCCCTGAAAAGAGTAATTAAATCCTCAGCCATTTTAATCATCTGTTTTTTAGGCATGGGGCCTGGAGATGGGCCCTGTGTAGCTTGTCTCTTAGAATGCATGGCTGCTTTAGACTTAGTGAAAGCCTTGATGGAAAAAGAAGAGGAAGGTCTGAAGACACCTTGAGTGGAGGTAGACCTGTCCACATTTTGAGGATCAACGCCAAGAGTTGCTTCGGTATCTGTAGTCGAGGTGTGGGCAGAGGAGCCTGCGACCTCGGGCACAGGAGACACAGCCAATTAAGTGTCGTCGGTAGTCAGGGGCTGCGTAGGCGCCTCGCTGAGAACCAGACCACGTGTAGTCGGCTTTGGCGTGGTGTCGGTAGAGGCCGCGGACCTCGTGTGTCGGTCCTTATCTTTGCGTTTTTTAGACAAAACTGGAGTCGGAGTATCCAACGACATAGTGTAGTTAAATGTTTTTCCAAAATAATGCTGGGCGAACTCAGGGCCAACGCTTAATGGTGCGTTTGTTGAATGTAGCAAAAAAACGACAGACCGAGACGTCATGGTCTGGGCCTAAACAAGGTATACAGAGGGAATGGAAATCTTTATGCAGTATTTGCTTCCCACATGAAATACAATTATTAACTTTGTCTGACATCGGTCTGAGGCAAGAAAAGTTTCCCCAACGGGGTACTTAGCTTTCAAGAAGACTTTGGTTTCAAAATTTTCGTAATTTCAGGAGCTGGCCGACCGGCACTTGCGAACTGCTTCACTTCGGGCACCGCACGGCAAGAAAGACTGGAGAAAATGGCGTCGGCTGGTTCTTTTATACCCCTGTCGCACTGACGTCAGGGAAGAAGTGACGACAACCGACGTCAGACCTAGACTTCGGAATTCGGTCGACCGAGGACCCACCTGACGGCAGGAGAACCCATCTGATATGACTGCAGCTGTATGCACGATGAACATCTGCCCATCCTCCAGCAGGCTCATAATTTTGTTGAGCTTCCTAATAATGGGCTCAATGCTTTCAGGTTCTTTCCATGCCTGCCCAGATTCCAAGTCAATGAGCTCGTCAGCGAATGGAGTCACCCAGGAAGTAGATGGGCCTATACCAAACACCTACAGGAGTACAGATTCCTCCAAAGAAGAGTTGCTGGGCTTGCAGCCACTTCTCTATTTCAGGATTTCGAGGATGCATCTGAACAGGACATCAGGAGGTGACCCGTGGGGACCCTTCGACCTCCTCAAAATCTGTATCCTCGGTGACAGTCAGGGGAATCTAAATGCTTCCTCTACCAAGTCCTCTTCTTAGGGACCTCCACAGTGGGATATTATGGAGACATATCAGAAGAGGTCGGAATACCCAGAGACTCCTGGGGTTTTGATACTGGCTGTCCCCGAGGAGAGGTTAGCTCAGACTCTTGGCACAGAGGTAGGACTGATGCAGGTACAGGACCTGAGGGGGTAGGCACAGTCTGAGTCATGGTTGCTGACAGGACTCTCTCCAAAGTCCTAAAGGCAGACTTCTGGGAAGGGATAGGAACCAGGGTACAAGAAAAGGGCTTTCTGATCACTGGTTCTTTCCTGCTTCTAGGAACACCCCCCCCCCCAAGGCAGAAGTCGGAGCCAAACTTACCACTGCTGATGGTCCAAGGTGTATAGACAGCTCAGAAGCTCTACGAGTTGACTGAAACACTTCAAATCCGAAACAGCAGAACTGGCTCCAAAGGCTCTGCAGATCTGACTGAACTGAAGAGGTCAGAGCAAACCTCAAGTCTGAGGATACCACGATCCTCAGGTCCAAAGTAGATGAGCCTGGACGGCTTGGATCCAAGGGCTCCAAGACCATGGAAGGAGTCAGAGGAAGAAAAGTTAGAGGTGGCATTGTGGATGTACGGGCTTCCTGACCTGATTGGGTAGGAGCCATGGTAAAAGTTTGCTGACTCTGCGGAGAGAGGATCTGTCTCACTACCCTCCCCACATCCTCTACAGTAAGGCTTCTAGAAGAGCGAGAGGAATGCAATGAAGGCAATTCTGGTATGTACAAAAATGGAGAGGGTAACTCTTGACTGGACTGTGTCCACTGATAGGAAGTACCTTGTTCTAGGCAAAGGAATCACATCAGATACTTTTGTCTGATCCAAAGCCTTTGGATCTGAGGAATAGGAGACTTCAGATCCAAAGAAGCAGTCAGATCCAATTGTGAACTCTTAGCCTTTCTCTGATCTGAATAAGTCAGATCTGACACTTTTGTTTTGCCTTCTTTAACGGACACAGTGAAACCGCAGGATCCAAACAGTCTTTTTAAAGATTTCTCCAGGGTCTTACAGAAAGCTGTTGAAGAGGTCGGAGAAGAGTGAGGTACTTTTTCCTGATATATCTCCAGGAATGGCTTCACCAAATGAAAAGGGGAAATATCCCCTTCAAAATTAAGTATTTTCTTTCTTTAAGAAGAAGGGGGAAGAAAAAGGGAATTAAACTACCTACAAAGGTAGCACAAGAATTACACTAGCATAGAAGGGGGAGAGAAAGAGAGAGACACACACAATAATACTGAGCTTACACTAATACAGAAGAAGAAGAAAAAAGATGACATGAAATATAGAAATATAAAAATACATGTGTGTGTGTGTCATGTGTGTGTGTGTGTGTGTGTGTGTGTGTGTGTGTGTGTGTGTGTATATATATATATATATATATATATATATATATATATATATATATATATATATGCAAGAATGACAAAAAAAAAATAATAAAAGCACTTATCTAGTTGAACAGCTCGAGACACAAATCACCACGTCTTTCATCCAACGGTGGCAAACGAGATCTGAGGAAATGGGGGTTGGTGCATTATGGTTAAGGGAGAGATTAGAGTTCAAACTTGCCAGGAGCTTTTGCAGCGGCCAAGTTGCAACCAATGTCTCAGAGCTGGCCCCATCGGTTGAGACAGAATGAAAACTGAAAGTACAGTTGTGTACACTTACCATAAATGTAGATGTTAGAGTGTATTCACTGTTGCAGTCATCACATTTGTGTTCTCTGCTTGCAGTAGCCCTCAGTCAGCCTGATTATCAAAGTCTTGGGTCCTGTGTTGGTTGCTGTCTCATCTTCTGTGACCTCAGGTAGTCATGGGTATTAAGCATGCGGCCGACACCATTACATCAATTTTTCTTGCCCCAGATGTCAGGTGCCCCCCTAATGGGAAGCAACTAAATACATATATATATATATATATATATATACATATACATATATAAATATATATATATATATATATATATATATATATATATATATATATATATATATCATATACATACAAGGTTATACATCCAACAAAAAAGCAAATACAGCAAAAAGCTTTTAAGCATAGTAAAGGAGAGTAGAGGTATAGCCAAAAGAAGTCAGGAGGCTGGAGGGAGGGTAACCAGGGCTGCAACAGTGAATACACTCGAACATCTACATTTATGGTAAGTGTACACAACTGTACTATGTTCTGTGTGTTTCACTGTTGCATCATCACATTTGGGTAGATTCCCAGAGCTATGGAAGGGAGGAGGAATTTAGATAGCATTAGGACCAGCTATAAGGCCCTGCAAGACTGCAGTGGCAAAGCCAGCTCTGGATTTAGAGAAAATTGGCAAATGGTAATGCTTGGTGAAAGTATGTACAGAACTCCAGGTAGCAGCTTCTAGGATGTCTCTGGTAGGGACACCTCTGAGAAAGGCTGTAGAGGTAGATGCATCCCTGGTTGAATGGGGTCTAATCCCCTGTGGGATAGGTTTTCCATGGTGCTTATAGCAGCAATGAATGCAATGGCCTATCCATTTAGAAATGGTTTGCTTTGAAATAGCCTTCCCTTCTGCCCCTGCAGCAAATGCCACCAGCAGTTGTTCAGATTTCCTTTGAGGTTTAGTCCTGTCCAAGTAAAATCTAAGTTGTCTGTGCACATCTACGGAGTGCAGTATCCGTTCCCCTTTGTTCTGTGGATTATAAAAGAAGGTTGGCAAATGAATGGATTGATTAAGAGCCACACTGGATACCACCTTGGGCTTGAAGGAGGGATTGGTCCTGAGGGACACCCTGTCCACATGAAAGATGATGAAAAGCTCCACTGCCATAAGGGCCTGCAATTCAGATACTCTTCTTGCTGAAGAGATTGCTAAAAGGAAAGCCGTTTTCCAATAAAGGAATTTTAACTCTGCCCTTGCAGTTGGCTCAAAAGGAGGAAGAGTGAGTTTTTCCAATACAAAGTTAAGGTCCCAGGTCGGAGTTGGGGCTCTCCTGGGTGGTATTACGTTTTTGGCTCCTCTGACGAACTGCTTGAGCAGTGGGTGAGAAAAGCGAGGTGGTTCTGTGTTGTAATGAGCTGAAATGGCTGAGGTGTGAATTTTGATGGAGGAAAAGGAAAGGCCCTTGTAAAGCATCTCAGTTAAGTATTGAAGAATCTGAGGTAAATTGGGCACTGCTGTGGCCATCTCTCGAGTTTGGTTCCAGGCACAGAATCTTTTCCATTTTTCAGCATAAGATTTTTCGAGTACTAGGCCTCCTTGCCTCCAAAATGACATCCAACACTTGTTTACTGAGGGATGGCAATGGAGAGATTAGGTAATTAGCCAAGCTGCCACATTCAGGGTTTGAAGCTGGGGGTGCAGAATCTGGATCTTCTGCTGTGACAGCAGAGAAGGGGTCTGAGGCAGGTGCCATGGGACTAGTTGTGGCACACTGCGCAAGAGGGGGTACCAGTGTTGGCGTGGCCCGTCTGGTGCAATCAGTATCATCCTTGGTTTGTCCTGTTTGATCTTTAGCAGTACTTTGGAAAGGAGAGGCAGAGGAGGAAAGGCATAAACTGACAGATTTTTCCAGCTGAAGGACACAGAATCCACTTTCCAAACTTGTTTGTGGGGAGTCCTTGTGCAAAATTTGTCCAACTGGTAGTTCTTGGGGGAGGCAAACAGGTCTATTATCTGGGCCCCTCACTTGTTTATCAACATGTTGAAAGTCTTTGGTTCCAGTTTCCACTCGTGTGGGTCCATGAGATTTCTGCTTAGTTCGTCTGCCAGTGTATTTAGTTTTCCTGGCAGGAATTGAGCCTGTAGATGCACTTGGTAGCTCAAGGCTGTTTTCCACAGAGCCATGGCAGAGAAGGTACAAATAGGTACCTCCCTGCTTGTTTATGTACCACATAGTGGTGATGTCTGTCTTTACCATTAATTGTCTTGGAAGAATATGGTCCTTGAAGGCTGTCAGAGCATTCTGTACAGCTAACATTTCTTTTTGATTGATATACAGGTGCATTTGACTTGGGTTCTATTTGCCCTGAATGCACTTCCCTGCCAGGTGCATCCACCATGCATAGTCTGATGCGTCTGTTAGGGTTTGGGCAGCAGGGGGTAGAGTGAACAGCAGAGTCCTTTGTTTTGGTGGCAGGCCTCTGCCCACCAAAGGAATTCTAACCATAGGCAAGGTATGATAGCTATCATTGCTTCTCGATCTTGAGAATGTTGACACCATAGGCTTTTTAGATACCACTGTAGATTCCTCATATGCAGTCTTGCATATGGAATTAGTAGAATGCACGAGGCCATGAACCCCAAGGCTTGCAGTATTTGCCTTGCAGATAGCAGGGTTTTTGTAGCCACTAGTTTGAAGTAAGTTGTCAAATGAATTTGTTTCTCTGAAGTGAGGAAAGCCATCTGGGAAGTTGTGGTCAAGCTTGCTCCCAGGAATATAATTTGTTGACAGGGTACCAGATGGGATTTATTTTCGTTTGTGGTATACCCCAGATAAGTTAGCACCTTTTGTACAAATGCTAGATGATTCAAAAGTATGTCCTGGCTTTCTGCCTGAATTACACAATCGTCCAAGTGGGTATATTTGAATATTTCTTTGCCTGCAAAATGCAATGACTGGAGCAAGGCACTCTGTGAATACCCTGGGCGCAGTAGAGAAGCCAAAGGGCAGTGCAGAGGACTGACAGTGCATGTAACCTGCTTTGAAGCGTAGGTATCTTCTGCAAGATTCCCTGATTGGGATGTGCAGGTAGGCTTCCTTTAAATCCAGTGTTGCCAACCAGGCATCTTTGCCTAGCATAGGAAGCAACTGGTGAAGAGTTAGCATCTTGAATTTTGGAATCACCAAAAAGGTGTTTAAGATAGAAAGGTCCAGGATAGGATGCCATGAGTTGTCTTTTCTGGGTACCAGGAAAAGTCTTGAGTATAAACCTTGTCCCTTTTCCTCTTCTGGTACAGTTTGAATAGCCTTTATGCTTAAGAGAGAGAGTACTTGTTTTTGAGCACCTGCCCACTGATTTGAAGGTAGATCTGGCCAACCATTTGGGGTTGTAAACGTGTGGAAGTGAAATCTGTATCCTTGGAAAACTATATTTAAAACCCATTTGTTCTGGCTAATGAGTTCCCAGTTTTTCTTTCCCCATAAAGGAGCAGTCAGTTGAGAAGTGCTTGGAAGTTTTAAAATTAAATCATTGAGACAGTTTACCATAGAGGGGAGTCTTACTACTCCCCAATTTGGAAGTGGGAGCCTCCCACTGCTTAGTCCTGTGCGTACCCTGGGACTGAAGCCTGGGTATTCTGCTGGTTCTGGGTTTGGACTGAAAAGGCCTGGAAGAGGCAGGAAAGGACCAATTCTTAGAGGGCCAATGCCTACTAAATCTTTGAGGCTGTACTTGTAGGAAATCTTTAACAGTTTGCATAGATTTAGCTTTTTCCTCCATCTTTTTAAGAACTTCTTCTACTTTGTTGCCAAACAAGCGGTTCTGATTTAAGGAAGCATCCAGCAATTTAACTTTAACATGATCTGGCAAGGATTGCTCCTTAAGCCAAGCATGCCTTGTAAGTACAGACCCAATGACAGCAGCCCTGCAAGATGCCTCCAGTGAATCAAAACCACATTGTTTTCCACAAAAACACAGTATGTTTTCCAACTTGTTCAGCAGAATGCATTAAATCCTGTAAATCCTTTTTTTCAGCACAATCAGAAATCAACATCATTTTCTGTTTAAGCAATCCAATGATATGTTGCTGATACTTTAACATATGAAACTGGCAATTTAAGGCCCTAATGGTCAAGGTTGCAGAAGTGTATACCTTCTTACCCAATCTATCCAGCGCCCTGGAGTCTCTATCAGAGGGGGGTAGGATTTTTGGCAGTAGTAGCCTTAATTCCCTTGGGTCCTTGTGAAATGGTCTCAAGATCCACAGTAGGATTTTTAAAAAGGAACTTGTGAGAGTCAGGAACCCTGTAATATCTATCAGGTTTTCTGGGAGCAGGAGGTAAACAGTCAGGGGCCAAGCTAGATTCCGAAAAGTCATCATCAACAATGTCTACTACAGGAGGGATAGCTAAAGGCCTGTGTTGGAGCAGGAGTAAGAAATCCTAAGCCTCTTTTTAGAATCAGAGTAATCCTGACTTTCCCAACGAAAATGCTCCCTAACAGTATGCAAGGTCTCACCAAAAGAGAAATCCTCTGGGGAATACAGTCCTCTGCATCAGAATCCTCATAAGTAGAGAAGGGTAAATCCTGGTCGTCTCTTAGAGGGGGAAGGTTGGCTTCCCCTGATTAAAGTAATAAGGTCTTCAGCCATTCTTATCATTTGTGTTTTAGGCATAGAGGCCTGAAAATGCGGGTCTGGGCGTCGGTTTTTTGGGCATGGTTCAAATTTTAGGCCTTGAAGAAGAAGATGGTGTCGGTTTATTATGCAAGTCAGTAGGCCTGAATACTCCCTCAGAAGCCGGTGCCTGCACAGCGGCTCCAGACCCATCTGAGGTAAAGACATCTGCAGGTTCCACAGTTGAAGCATCTCGCGGCATACCAAACTCCAAATGGGTCTCAGTAGAGGCCTACGAATCTGAAATAACGGGTATCAGGGGCTGCAAAAGCGCCTCACTGAGTTCCTGCGAACTGGCGACTGGCTTAGGAGAAGCGTTGTTGGCAGCTTTGGACCTAGGCGGCCTGTCTCTGTCTTTATTTTTGTGCTTTTTCAGAATGTTGGTAGTCGGATGGCTTATCGAAGACATATCTGGATAATTAAACCGAGTACCAAAATATTTAGAAGCGTAAATATACCAATGACAAATAGTTTGCTGCTTAAATAAGGCACAAAACCGACAGCGAGGTACATCGTGGTCAGGGCCTAGGCAAGGAATACAGTACGAATGAAAATCTTTATGAGGTATTTGCTTTCCACAAGAAATACAATTATTGGCTTTCACTGACATCGGTTTAGAGCAAGAAAAAGTTTCCCCAATGGAGTATTTAGCTTTAGTTGAAGACTTCGGTTCTGAAACTCGAAAACGAAAATTTCACGAGTCGGCCGACCGGCACTTGTGAACTGAACTGCTTCTGCTTCGGGCACCGCACGGCAAGATAGACCGATGTAATGGCGTTGGTTGCATGCTTTATACCCCTGACTACCTGATGTCACGGAAGATGAGTCAGCAACCGATGCAGGACCCAAGACTTTGATAATCAGGCCGACTGAGGGCTACTGCAAGCAGATATCCCAAATGTGATGACTGCAACAGTGAAACACGAAGAACATTATCAGATTAAGTTTTTTTCCCCCCTTTTCTTATGGTAAGGGAAAGGTAAAAATCTTTCAAAGATGAAGAAGAACAAGACATCGAAATGATGAACTTGGATAGGAAAGGAATACACTCCGGGAAATTTGTCAAAAAAAAATGCACCTATCTGCTCAAAAGCGAGAAAAAAGCACTGAGCCAAGGACCATATTTGAAGCATTTCAGCAGCAAATGAGATCTGAGGTACTGAGTTGGTGGAAAGAAATTACAGATAGCGGAAGAGTCCAAGTCGTGGATCCTATAGTCTAGAAGATACCAACATTAGATCCATATGGATTCAATAACCCATCAGTGGAGGAAAGAAGGAAGAGACGACATTGGATTGAAGTTTTCTAACTCCTTCCAGACTAGTAAAAGGTAAGAGTAGAACTTCAACCTCTTTCTAAAGGAAGTACAGCTTCTACCTTCTATTTCAGAAGTATAGTCTAAGACTGTCCCAGGAACTCTGTGGAGAAAACTTTGTTGTCAAGCTCCTTCTAGCAGAGAACCTACAAGCTGTAAGATAAGGCTATCCATAACTACATCAAGGATAGCCTGATCCTTAGAAATGTCTATCCAATGCAAGAAAAACTCTTGAGAACTGCCCTCATGGTCAGTCCTGTACAGTCACCACAAATGCAACTGCTAGGCCAATGGAGTTACCACTGAGGGGAGGCACAAGTATCTAATGTTTGGGAAACCTTCTTATTCTACACCAGAGCATCTTCTACAGTACTGAGAAGGCCTGAAAGAAATACAGCTACAACTCCTACAGATGTTTTATCAAAAAGTACCTCTCCATGTAAGGGGGCATGCATCTACAGTGATATGCCTGAGCACATCCTGGAAGGAATGTGTCGGTAACTCAACAGGTAGCACACTCACCTTTAATGATGGAAGAGCAGAAGAATAATTGCCTAAGCCACACTATCAAAGACAGGCAACACCTGTGCCTGCAGCCCTAATCATATAATCATAATCATATCAGCATAGAAACAAAATTACAACAGCCTACAATGGAAGCCCACTGTATGAGCTCTGGTAAGGGTATAAACCATAGCCTCCTTGATCTCAGAGTCAGGAAAATCTGTCAAGTTCTCTAGTAACTAATCAAGCAGAGAAGAAAGGATCTTGGACAAATGAAACAAATGAGTGAAGAATCTAAACCCAAACAAGGCACATGAAAACACTCTCAAATATTAGTAGGTACTGGGGGAAAGATACTTTGGAACCTGTGCTAGACTGAACAAAGGAAAAAGGAGTCTGCTCCAAGATATCACTCCTCTCTGACGAAGACTTGTACAAGCCAACAGCTTCTTGACAGGAAAATAAACAGAAGTCAAGCACATCCAACCTGCACAGAAAGCATCACTAAGGTAAAGCTTGAAGAAAAGTGCCCATACAGCAAGTGAGACACCTCTGTAGAAAACAGAAATCATAAGCCAGTCCAAAGAGGCCAGAGTCCCCTTGAAAGAGGTGTCATCTATGAGGGAAAGGGGGGCTCCTTGTTCTATCTGCTTCAGAAACTGAACTCTTATTCCTCCAAGATCTATTTACAGGACACATAAGAAGCTCTGGAATGGAATGCCTGCACGCTGCAGACACATACACAGTCAAGCATGACAGAGATAAATGTCAGAAGCTAGTGGAAAAGGCTCTAATAACCAGGGTAGTACAAATGGAGACAGAGGTAAATCAGGTGAGGTTTGTGTTGGGTGGTACAGCACTGGCATTAACCTGTGTTCCTTGAAGATGTACTCCTGCACCTACAAGGAGTCTGCTTTGCAGGCCTTTAGCTGTGGGAGGACTCTATAGAGACTTCTCAGCTCTGACAGCAAAGTCCTGCGGGACCTGTGCAGTGATATGAAGAGAAAACCCTTCTGTCTACAAAATGGCGGTCACAGATCCCACATCAAGGGATTCGAGGGAGTGTTCCAAGGGAGAAAATGACAGCAAGCATGCTCAGGATGTTAAACCAAGAAAGAGGTTGTCTGGTCATTTGAGGGACACCCTTTGCATGCTAGGGGTTCGCTTCTATCAAGCTCCTTGTCACTGGCACACAAGCGCAAACTTGTGTACCACCAGCTGAGATGTAGCTGGCAGCAAACAATACTACTCCAAAGGTAAGCATGGCATGAGGACATTGTGACTGATACCTGGTTTCCAATTCCTTCACCTTGTCATTCTGCTCTAGCGCCGGCCTAGGAATGCACTACAGACCCTCCTAAAGCTCCTCTGCTGACCAACTAAATTAATGTCTTGAGAGAAATGAAAAGGCATCAAGCTTTTCTCTTTTTTTAATACCAGGTTCAGTGCCTGTGCTTCACAATGTGATTCTTGCCTGATCAAGACTGATAATCCAGTACAAATCCACACTTGCAATCTGATGGCCACATGACACTTGCAAAGTTTCACATTTTCAGGCAGGAAATGCAGGAACTTTCCCATGGTAAATGCTAGGATCAATATTCCAACTGCGTTTGCAGCAGAAAAGTAGTAAGTACAGAGGGGCTGTGAGCTCTCTCGCCTTGAAAGAGAGCTAATGCCACATGTGTGCACAAGCAGAAAGTATGTATGCCTTACAGCAATGATGCAACATATACAAAACACTACTGATCTAAGTATGCCAGAAGAGGATATCCCAACAGTTACCAACAACAGAAAGTTTCCCAAAGTTAGTGTTCAAGAATACCCAAAACAGAGGAGAAAAGATACATAATCATATTGTTATAAACTAAAATCCACAGTTTACATTACGTGCACAGAAATGGATAAACAAAAAAATCTTAAAAGTCTACGTTTTAAAATTATAAATTTACTACAGTGTGCTGCACCCTTTTATTTCTAACAGTTTGGAAGAGTAAAAATATACCAGAGTGAGCAAATGCATTGCAAAAGAATAAAAATCGAAAACATTTGGGAAGACATTATTTTTAAAACCTCAAATAATGTCTACTTGTACCGGATTCCCTTGCATATTGCTAGTAAACACTCAAGCCAAAAATAATGCAACATATCACAGTAATATAATCATTAATGATGCCTGTATTCACTTACCCTGCAGTACCAGAAACTGCCACTTATTAGTTTATTTTCTTACCTGTTATACCAGGTCCTGCCTCTGGATTCTTTATATTTACTTCAGACTCATGTCTGATGCAGACTCTACTGTCAATCTGGTACAGTAAAGCAGGACATAGGTACGTGAACTGCTGCTGTGAAATTGAAGGACTTGAACTGAATCCATAAAACTGCAAAAGCTGTGTAACATTCAAGCACTAGAAAAAAAAAAAAACAAGCCACAATACTGAATAAGAAGTTTAATGAATGTATTTGGAGTTTAGTCTGTAACTTGTGATGGAGACTCAACAAAATTTTATTTTCTAACCACGCATTCATTTGTCACATCATTTTAGGGGTCTACTTCTTTTGACCTAACTTTCATTTTCCTGACCCCATTTGCCTGACACTTCATTTGCCTGACACTTCATTTGCCTGGCAAGTATTATTAGCAAGAAAATGGAATATGCCCCCTTCCCCACTGCAGTGCGACCCTGGAGTCAGAATATATAGTTAGGGGGGGTGTGGGGGCGAAGCCCCCCACTTCATTTCATATGATATTGTTAACTTTTGATGTAATATTGCTTAGTGACAAAAAAGTAACTGGGGGGCTTCGCCCCCCACACCCCCCATTGTGGGGGGCTGTGCCTCCCACACCCCCCCCTAACTATATATTCTAACTCCAGGGTCGCACTGCAGTAGGGAAGGGGGCATATTCCATTTTCTTGCTAATAATACTTAGGCAAATGAAGTGTCAGGCAAATGAAATTTCAGTCATTTGGTCTCTGGCAAATGAGTGTCAGGCAAATGAAAGTTAGGTCAAAAGAAGCAGACCCCATTTTAGAACCCTTACTATAGACAGCAAACTTCCACAAGTTGACCAGATGAAACTGGGAATCAAGTTAAGACCCATGGGGATTTCTTCTGGCTTAGTAATGTACATAATGAAACATAATTCTGGCTAGTAAAATACAATATTCCTGCTGTCATGTGCAAAAACCTAATTAAAAGAGCATAACATTAGAAATAAACTAAAACACTGCAATCTGTACTTAAGAAGATGTCCACCAAAAGTTGCTGTGAATCCTCCTTGGGTGCACTTTCAATAAAGAACAAGTCAAATGAGGACATCTTTTGAAGACACATAAATGCAAGTTGCATTGTTCAGTATAAAAGGAACCCATTATGGGTCCCATTTTTTTTTAAAACCAGCAACATACCTCACTGTGCTCTTCTTCATGATCATGTGCAGAAGAATCAGCAATAGTCACAAAACTATTCTGAATAACTGGTACTTCCCTCTTGTGATTGTGGTGCATGTCCATTTCAGCATTATGATTGTGAATGTTTTTTTCAGTAGGTAACTGAATCACACGACTGTGTGTTTCCATATCCACAAAACCAGAATTATGTCCTTCTATGCCGTCATCCACTGGATCATGGCTATGTTCATAAATGTTATCATGATCATTCAAATGCAGTACATCTGGTATTTTAGAAGGTTCTGTGGAAGCTGGAATTCTCTTATTTCCTTTGTGTTTATTTCTGTGTTTTTTCTTCTTCCTTTCCTGTCTAAAAATAGTTTCACGTTCTGAAGATGCTTCTCCATGCTCGCTATGATTGCTGGATACATTAAAAGTAGGAACAGTAGAATTATGATGCTGATTCTGATGATGATGATGGTGGTGGTGGTGGTGGTCGTCTTGGTTATTGTGAAAGTGATCAGATGTACGAGTATGGTTATGGGAATTGTGAGCAGTGACTTTTTCTAATGAACCTTCTGGGCTGTGCTTTTGATGACTGCATGAAGAACTTACTGAATGAGTGTTGTCCAAGGTCTGATTGTCAGTGTGAGCATGGGAATGCACATGGGAATGTCTTCCTTCCTGTACTTCCAAAAGGTCTAAGTGAGACATATGGTCATGTCCGATATCTTCATGTTCAATTTCCACAACTTTTATTGTACCAAGTCCAATGTTTTTCAAAAGCAGTTCTAAACCATTAAATGACAGACGCCCATTCTTCCCATAACGTTTGAAAATTTGTTCAATAAAATGTCTCTGCTCATTTTCTGCCAGTGAAGCGAAAAATACAGTCTGGTCAGAACTTAAATCATTGTGTGTCAAGTATGGCTCCACTGAAATCTGATGGTCACTGTGGTCATGCAAATGATTATCCTCATCTGGACCATGCTTATGTCCATTTTCATGGCAGTGACTGCAGTGATGAAGCACAACTGTCAGCAAACAAACAAAGCAAAACTTTGTGTGCACATGTACCTTCATTTCGGAATGACCTGCAAAAGGACAGAAACATAGCTTTTCAGACCATGTACTGGCAACTTCTGTTATTATAATAACCCTCTATCCAAAGAAGTCTAATATATGCAAATTCTGCATTCTCACCTCAATTTTTTTTATGCAAAGCAGTCTAAAACATGCAAAAATTGAAAAAAAGTCAGGCCATATGAAATACTTTTCGTAAAGCAATCACTTGTCTGGTGATAATAAAAATAACAGTTTAACAGCTACAGACAAAGCACGTGTGTTACTTTACACAGATCTAGAAGGAAAACATACTTCAGAATTATTAAAAAAAAATCCACACAGAAAAATGGTTATTTGTCAGCCTTTAGTGAAGCACAACAGATCTAGCATGATCAAATTAAACCTGAGCAAACATCACAAAACAGAACCCTGAGGATCACAAGGTGCCTGAACTAAACTATCATAAGGCAGTCTAGTGCTACAACCCCAACCCCCCAAAAAAAATATTTACATGCCTTCTTACTGAATGACTAACATAACAACCAAACAACCCAGAAAAATGTTGAACAAAACCAACTCTTCTATTTGAAATAGAAGAATACTTAAAGAACAGGCAACATTTTGTGAAAGAAAGCAAAGTTGCATAAACATTACAAAGACATCAAATGTCTGCAGCAAAAAGTAAAAATGTTACATTTATTTTTTTTATTAATTCATCAGCTAGGTAAACCCTCCAGGGACCAACCAGCACATACTTTCAAGAGTGACCTGGGAGGAATAAAAGCAGCAAAACTCGTAGCCATGTAATCCCCTCTCTGGTACATTTTGAGTACCCCCAACCCTTCCTTCTGAAGGACGGTGCCCTATCTATATTTACACTGACAATTCTGTTATATTAAGAGTAATTTATTCAGTTTTATTTTTAATAAAATCCACTTCCTTCAGGAAAGGGTTTAAAGTAAAAACACAATAAACTGTTAATCTAATTTGACCTAAAGCTCTATATGAGGTACACCCATACCACTCTTCGCTGTGTAATTGATGAAATGTCATGATGATGGTCCACACAAGGTTGGAACCTTTGGCTAGGATGGAATGTCTTAATTTGGCTGCTGCTTTAATCATGTCTGTGTTTGAATGGTGAAATAAAATTAATTATTAAAGTATAAGGGGACAATCAGCACATCCATCACAGCACAGTACCTTACATTTCACTTATTTTAAACCACCTGCTGAAATGTTTATTAGGAGAACACCTATTTTATCTCCGATTTCCAGAGTTTAACAGTACATTCCATCAAAAAAACTCTTACATGTGATGGCTAACATTAGAAAGCTGCAAACTTCTGAACTTCTTTACTTTTTAATTACTCAGGACCTTAAGATTAAAAGGTTTAACATCATTGCAAAACATAAACAAAGCTAAGGGTCAGATCTTCCAGTAAAGACAAAAATCAAATTATGTTTGCAAATGCCAAGATGACTGCACACTGATCAACAGGTCAATTACAGTTTTTCAAGGGTGAAACCAGAAACTTTGGAAACAGCCAGAAACACAAATTTATTTGAGTAAAATTTGGTTAGTGGTTTTTCACTAGACTGCCTGGCTGTCAGCAACTAAGAAATCTGGAGAAAGTTAAGAGAAAATGAATTAGAAAACAAGAGGAAAAAAGCCCTCTAGTGCAAAAGGGAATGGCAGCTGTTTATTTATTTATTGACATTTGATTACCAGGAAAGTCCGACTGGGTAGAAGCCCATTTTCTGCAGAGGCCCAGGGAGAAAAAGCTCCAAATTTTTACAAAACATTTTAAGAATAATTTTACAGTCTTCAAAAATAAAACAAAAACATCTGCAGTTTAAATATAAATTTAAAAATAATTTAACTTGTGACCTTCATATCCATAACATCAAAAAAAAAAAAACATCAAAAGCTAGGTGCCCTCTATAGGCACAACTACTTTCTCAGCTTCTCTGTAAAAAAAAAAAAAAAAAAAAAAAAAAAAGCTCTTCCCTCTTCATTCCTGCTTCTTACTCTCCTATATGGCGTCCCCATCCTGACCAATAGTCAGTCCTCCCTGAAAACTAAACCCAATCCATGCTACAACAAAGTTGCCAAATTTGCTACAAATGCTAAATTCTCCTCTCACCATTGTTCCACAGTACAACAATTAACTGTCTTGAATTCCCCCATTACCTCACATACCTACAAACTAACTACTGACCATAAACTTATTTACTTCCCAGCAACTTGCCCAACCCTCAATGACATCTTGACCATCTACCATCCTAATCGACACCTAAGGTCAGAAAACAAAGTGCTACTAAACACTGATAAACCTAAGCTTTCAGCCGGTCAAATGCTGTATTCTTTATTGTCTACAAGCTTTGTTATTACCATATTAACGTGTGTAGTTCTTACCATATTACTGGATGTTGTTAATTACTTATCTAATGTACTGCCTCTACCGGATACAGTGGAGCTTTTCTCCCCGGGCCCCCACTGAAAATGGGCTCATTTCTGGCCCAGTGGACATTCCCAGTAAACAAATGCAATAAACAAACAAATAATTGTAACAAATAAGAGATAATACAAAAACATTGGTTAAAAATCGATACAAGGTATGTGACAATCATTTAATATTTAGAGAAAGTTTAGACAATTTGTTGAGAAATTATAGGTAAGTTAGTCTAATACAAATAGGAACTGCGATATGAAATGATGGAGAAACAGGATTATGGCATATTTAGAGAGAAAGTCACTGAACAGAATTAGATAACAGTAAGGAAGTAAGTGAAGAAGGGAGAATAAGAAAGTATAAGGAATGAAAAGGTATTTGTTCATATTTAGGGATATAGTTTATCTTGATTTTGAGCAAGAACAGAGCCATATTTTAGCTAGGAAGTCTTTTGGAGTAGTTTTGAAAGATGGGAGGGAGGGTATAGCCCTGATGGACACAGGTAAGGAGGTCCAGACCTTAGTAACCTTGCACAAGTACATGCAATGCCCAGTAGATTTGCTAGGTTTGTAGACCGACAGGAGTCTTTGGGCACTATCGCAATGACAGACGGAAACATAGTTGTGTAGAATATTTTTTAGTGCTGGTCAGGTAGATGGATGCTGGATAATTTATAGGTGGTAAGAAGTAGTGTATATGTTAGTTGATGTGGCAGTTCTAACCAATTTAGATTTTTCAGTGTTATACAGTGGTTGGTTCTGAAAGGGGCACGTGCTGCCAATTTGTCAGCTTTGTTATAGCATTCTTCAAGTTTTAATTTTTGCGAAGCCTGGGAGTTAGTAAGGATGGAAGCACCATAAAGAAGAGTGGGAGTAGAGAAGTAGTGGCAAGTGTAATTAGTTGCGTCTGTGAGAACGTTTTTGGCGCTGTAAAGGATGCCTAGATTTGTTGAGTTTTTCTTGTGGAATTTTGTATATACAGGTTGATGTAAGATTATTATCCATTATTACCCTTAACAGTTTGCTATGAGAAGTGACTTCAATGGTTGTATTATCAAGAAAGGATGAGACGGGGATTTGGGGGGGGGGGGGAGTAGTAGTTTGGTCACTTTTGGATTAAACATGAGTTCTAAGTTACCAGCCATGTTTTGGTGGCTATTAAAGCCTTCTGAGTAACTTTTTGGAGGTGTATCATGTTGTCAGAGGTGCAAATGAGAGTGGAATCCTCTGCATATTGTATTAGGATGGCCTGAAGTATAAAGAATGTTGGTGAAAATGTTAAAGAGGAGGGGAATAAAGATAGAGCCTTGTGGTACACCAGTGGTGACTGGGAGGTAAGGTGAAAGAATGCAGTGCCATTTTACTGACTGATACCTACTGGACAGGTAGCTTTTGAACCACAGAAGGGTGGGCTGAGAAAGATCTAGTAAGGACATCTGAAGTAGAAGTTTGCTGTGACAAACTGTGTCGAAGGCTTTAAACAAGTCTAGAAATACAAAGAGACTAGTTTGCCATTATCTCTAGCTTTATTTACAGTATCTATGTAGGTTAAAAAGGCAGGGCTAGTACTACTGTAAGGACAGAAGCCATGTAGAATAGGGTATAGGAGTTCTTCCTGCAGGAGATAGTCTAGCAATTGTTTTTGAATACATTTGTCAAATATTTTAGAGAGGGGAGATAAGAATGCTATACGTCTAAAGTTATTAATGTCTGCTGAATTTCCTCCTTTGTGCAGAGGGATAATGTGTGACTTTTTTCCAGAGAAAGGAAACATGGATTCCTGGATTGACCTACTTAAAAGTATTCAGACAGGATATGCACTGCTGGTTGTTATTTTTAGGTACTCACTTGGAAGGTCATCAGCTGAAGAAGGGCACGGTTTAAGTTTAAGAGTAGTTTTACATAGGATGTGGGCATAGGTTTGACGGTGAAAGTGAATGCGGTGATATGTTGCTGTTGGGCAGGGTTGGGATTAGATACTGAGGAATCCTTGGTTAGAGATGCTATACAATCTATAAAATAAGAGATGAAAGTACAGTTGTGTACACTTACCATAAATGTAGATGTTCAAGTGTATTCACTGTTGCAGTCATCACATTTGGCTTATCCCTGCCAGGGTAGCCCTCGGCCGGCCTGAATACCAGAGGATTAGTATTTCTGCGTCTGTTGCTGGAGATGGCTTTGCCTTCTGCCCCTGTAGCAAAGTTAACCAGCAACTGATCAGACTTTCTGAAGGATTTAGTCCTGTCCAGATAAAATCTGACCTGTTTGTGCACATCTAGAGAGTGCAAGATCCTTTCCCCCTTGTTCTGGGAATTAGAAAAAAAGGTGGGCAAATGAATGGATTGGTTTGAGAGCCACACTGGACAACACCTTGGGCCTGAAGGATGGGTTAGTTCTGAGGGATACCCTGTCAGCATGGAAGATGATGAAGGGGTCCACAGCCACGAGTACTAGCAGCTTGGAGACTCTTCTGGCTGAAGTGATGGCCAGAAAGAAAGCTATCTTCCAGGAGAGAAATTTTAGTTCTGCAGAAGAAGCTGGTTCGAAGGGGGGCAGGGTGAGCTTTTCCAACACAAAGTTAAGGTCTCAAGCTGGGGTTGGTGCTCTTCTGGGTGGTCTCAAGTTGCTAGCCCCTCTTAGGAACTGTTTGATCAAGGGGTGTGAGAAAAGGGACTGCTCAGTGGGAAAATGAGCAGTGACAGCAAAGGCATGAATTTTAATAGAGGAAAAAGAGAGGCCACTGTGTAGTAGGTCAGCTAAGTAATCCAGGATGAGAGGGATGTGCCGTATTGGCTCCCTTAGCCTGAACCCAGATGCAGAGCCTTTTCCATTTGTCCTTGGTTTTTCCTCCTTTATTTTGAGCAGTACCCTGGGGATGAGATGTATTGGAGGAAAGACATGGACTGATAGTTTGACCCAGGGGAAGGACAGGGCATCCACTTTCCAAGCCATGCAGAGATGCTCCCTGGTGCAGAATTTGTTGAGCTGATGGTTGATGTGGGAGGCAAAGAGGTTGATCTTCAGGGTGCTACATTTCTGAGTTATTAGGGTGAAGGTTCTTCTGTTGAGCTGCCACTCATGTGGGTCCAGAAGATTTCTGTTTAATTGGTCTTCCAGAGAGTTGAGAGAACCTGGTAGGAATTATGCTAACAGGTGGAGTTGCATGGCAGAGGCTGTGTGCCAAAGGGTCATGGCCAGCCTGCATAGAAGGTAGGACTGAGTCCCTCCCTGCTTGTTGATATACCACATTACAGTGGTGCTGTCTGTTTTGATCTGGAGAGCCCCTGTGGAGAGAAGGGGCTTGAAAGCTATCAAGGCATGCTGGACACCCATCATCTCTTTTTGGCTGATGCACAGGGGGATTTGCTGTGGGCTCCATTTGCCCTGTATGCACTTGCCGTCCAGGTGTGCACCCCAGGCGTAGTCTGATGCGTCTGTGATGAGGGTCTGGGCAGCGGGGGTGGTGAGAAAGGAAGTCCCTTGTTGTGGGAGCATGCTGTTGCCCACCAAAGAAAGTATTTTCTGAGGCAAGGAATTATAGGTATAAGAGTCTCCAGGTCTTGAGAGTGTTGATACCAAAGGCTTTTTAGGTACCACTGAAGTTTCTTCATATGCAGTCTGGCATATGGAATGAGTAGTATGCAAGATGCCATGAATCCCAGAGCTTGCAGGATCTTCCTTGCAGATGGCTGGGGTCTGATGGCTAGTTGAGAGAAGTAGGCTGTCAGGAAATTTTACTTTTCTAGTGTAAGGAATGCCATCTGGGATGCTGTGTCCAGACTTGCTCCCAGGAATTTAATCCTTTGGGTGGGCACCTGTTTGGATTTCTTTTCGCTGATTGTGTAACCTAGGGAGGTTAATAGGGACTTTACAAAGGCCAGGTGCTTGAGAAGCTTTTCCTGGCTGTCTGCCTGAATAAGGCAGTCGTCTAAGTATGGGTAAATCTTGATATTCCTTTGCCTGCAAAAGGCAATGGCCGAAGCCAGACATTTTGTGAAAACTCTGGGAGCAGTAGAAAAGCCAAAGGGAAGTGCAGAAAACTGAAAGTGCTGAGATCCTGCCCTGAAACGGAGATATTTCCTGCATGATTCCCTGATAGGAATATGGAGGGAGGCCTCTTTTAGATCTAGGGCAGCTAGCTAAGCATCCTTTGCTGCTGGAGGGTGAGCATTTTGAATTTTGGGATCACCAGGAAGGTGTTTAGAATGGATAGATCAATGACGGGGCGCCAGGTGCCCTCTTTTCAGGGTACCAGAAAAAGTCTTGAGTAGAAAAGAACAGTTGTGTACCTACCATAAATGTAGATGTTCGAGTGTATTCACTGTTGCAGTCATTACACTTGGGTTATCCTGCTGGCAGGCTACCCGCAGTCGGCCTGAATTCCAAAGTCCTGGTCCGGCGTCGGTTGCTGTCACCTCTTCCCTGACGTCAGTGCGCCACGGGTATAAAAGATGCAGCAGACACCATTTTCTTCAGTTTTTCTTGCCCCAGATGTCAGGTGCCCCCAAAAGGGTAGGCTAAAAATATTATGATCATAAAAAAGCATGCACATAACCTTCATCTACAACACATACACCACATAGGTTGTATAAAATAGAGAGGTACAGATAAGTCCCAGCAATGAAAAAAGGGGGATGGCGGGAGGGTAACCTGGACTGCAACAGTGAATACACTCGAACATCTACATTTATGGTAGGTACACAACGGTACTATGTTCATCGTGTTTCACTGTTGCAGTCATTACACTTGGGTTGAATCCCAAAGCTGAGGTAGGGTGGCTGGGCCTAAATAGGATTAGGAGTGGCTATGAGGCCCTGCAGGACTGCAGTGGCAAAGCCTGCTCTGGATTTAGAGTAAAGAGGTAAGTGGTAGTGCTTTGTAAAAGTGTGCACTGAAGTCCAGGTTGCAGCCTCCAAAATGTCCTTGCTTGGTACTCCTCTGAGGATGGCTGCTGAAGTGGCTGCTGCTCTGGTAGAATGTGGCCTAATGCCCTTAGGCACTGATTTGCCATGTTGTGAATAGCAGAAACGAATGCAGTGGCCTATCCATTTTGAAATAGTCTGCTTTGAGATAGCTTTTCCTTGCGAACCTGCAGCATATGCCACTAAGAGTTGCTCAGTCTTTCTGAAAGCTTTAGTTTTGTCCAAGTAAAAGCGTAGCTGTCTGTGTATGTCCAAATAATGAAGTTTCTCACCCTTATTCTGTGGGTTTGGATAAAAGGTAGGCAAATGTATGGTTTGGTTAAGAGTCACAGTGGACACTACCTTAGGCATAAATGTCGGGTTTGTCCTTAAAGAAACCCTGTCCTGATGGAAAATAATAAAAGCTTCCACAGCCATTAATGCCTGCAACTCTGAGACTCTTCTTGCTGAAGTTATTGCTAGGAGAAGAGCTGTTTTCCATGATAAGTATTTTATCTCCGCTGTATTGGCTGGCTCAAAAGGAGGCAGTGTGAGTTTTTCCAAGACAAAATTGAGGTCCCATGCAGATACTGGAGCTCTCCTTGGGGGTCTTATGTTTTTGGCCCCTCTGAAAAGCTGTCTTAGCAGTGGATGAGAAAAAATAGGTGGGTCCGTATTGTAATGAGCTGAAATGGTAGAGGCATGGATCTTAATTGATTTGAAGGATAGGCCTTTGTCCAGCATCTCAGTTAGGTATTGCAAAATCTGAGGAATATTTGGTACAAGCGTGTCAATTCCCTGCGCCTGGTTCCAAGCACATAATCTCTTCCATTTTTCTGCATAAGATTGTCTGGTGCTGGGCCTACTGGCCTCCAAAATAACATCCATAACTGTTTTAGAGAGAGGTGTGTTCTGAATGGTTACATTATCCGCCATGCAGCCAGATTTAGGGTTCTGAGTTGGCTGTGTAGGATCCGATTGTTCTGTTGGGTCATCAAATGCGGAATTAGAGGTAATGTCCAGGCTGGGCCTTGAGACAAGCTCTTTAGGATTGGGTACCAGTGCTGGTGTGGCCAGTCTGGGGCAATCAGTATCATTTTTGGCTTCTCTTGTCTGACCTTTAGGAGTACCTTGGGGAGGAGAGGCAGAGGAGGGAAGGCATATACTGTAAGGGTTTTCCAGCTGTGTGAAAGGGTGTCCACTTTCCATGCTCTAAGTCCGAGTGCAGAATCTCTGTAGCTGGCAGCTGTGAGGGGAGGCGAATAGATCTATGTCTGGGCATCCCGATTTCCCTGTTATCATGCTGAAGATTTGTGGATCTAGTTTCCACTCGTGAGGATCCATGAGGTTTCTGCTTAGTTCGTCTGCCAAAGTATTTGTCTTTCCTGGCAGGAATTGTGCTTGCAGGTGTACTTGATAAGTCAATGCTGTGTTCCACAAAGTCATGGCTTGTCTGCAGAGGGGGTAGGAATGTGTGCCCCCTTGCTTGTTTATGTACCACATGACTGTAGTATTGTCCGTCTTTATCAGCAGTTGTCCTGGATGAAGTAGGTCCTTGAAGGCTGTCAGGGCATTTTGTATAGCTAGCATCTCTTTTTGATTGATATGAAGATGCATTTGGCTTGTGGGCCATGTGCCCTGAATACCAGGCATAATCTGATGCATCTGTTGTTAGTGTCTGCCTGGCAGTGGGTAAAGTGAATGGCTGTCCCTTGTTGTGGTGACAGGCCTGTGCCCACCATCGAAACTCCTGTTGCAAGCAGGGAATGAGAGCAATTACTGTTTCCAGGCTGTGGCAATGTTGAGTCCAAACACTTTTTAGATACCATTGTTCCCTCATACGCGGTCTTGCATACGGAATTAGTAGAATGCAGGATGCCATGTAGCCCAGAGCCTGCAGAATTTTTCTTGCAGATAACTGGGTCTTTGTTGCCATGTTTTCGAAGTAAGAAGTCAGTTGCCTTTGTTCGTCTGGCGTGAGATAAGCCATCTGGGCAGTTGTATATAAGCTTGCACCCAGGAATAGTATCTCTTGAGAGGGTACTAGTTTTGATTTCTTTTCGTTTACTGTGTACCCTAGGCAAATTAGTAATCTTTTTACAAACGCCAGATGCTGTAGTAGAATATCTTTGGTCTCTGCTTGAATACGGCAGTCGTCCAAGTAGGGATATATTTGAATTCCTCTTTGTCTGCAAAATGCAATTACTGGTTCCAGGCATTTTGTGAAGACCCTGGGTGCAGTAGATAAGCCAAAGGGCAGTGCAGAGAATTGGTAGTGCATTGAGCCAGCTATGAATCTGAGGTATCTTCTGCAAGATTGTCCGATTGGGACATGCAGGTATGCCTCTGAGGTCCAAAGTTACAAGCCAAGCCTTCTTGTCCAGCATGGGCAGAAGCTGCTGTAGAGTCAACATTTTGAATTTTGGGACGTCCAGAAAAGTATTTAGAATAGACAGGTCCAGAATTGGTCTCCAGGCTTTGTCCTTTCTTGGTACTAAGTAAAGTCTTGAGTAAAATCCTTGTCCCTGCTCTTGCTGTGGCACTGGCTGAATAGCCCCCCCATGTCCACGAGAGATAAAACTTGTTTCTGTGCCTCCGTCCATTGATTGTGTGGCAGTTCCGGCATACCTTTTGCCTTTGGAAGGGTGTGAAAGTGGAACCTGTAGCCCTAAGAGACTATATTTAAGACCCATTTGTCCTGGGTGATCTTGTGCCAGTTTTGTGAAAAAAGTGCTAGCTTTCCCCCTAAGGGTGCTGCCAAAAAGTAAGTGCTTGGCATTGGCAGAGGGAAGTCATTGGGACTGTTTTCTATAAGGCTGTGATTTGTCTTCTCCGCTTTTGGAGGTAGAAGCACCCCATTGTTTGGGCCTGTATGAGCCCTGGGGCTGTTGCCTGCCTCTAGGGCATCTGAATCTGCCTCTTTGTGGTCTGTCTGACACTGGAAAGGACCAATTCTTAGAGGGCCAGTTCCTGCTAAATCTGGGTGGCTGTACCTGTAAGAAATCCTTTACTGTCTGCATAGATTTAGCTTTATCCTCCATTTTCCTCAACACCTCTTCTGCCTTAGCACCAAACAAAGTATCATGCTGTAATGGAGCATCCAATAATTTTGCTTTAACATGATCAGGAAGATTCTGTTCCTTTAACCAAGCATGCCTTCTAATAACAGAACCTGTAACAGCAGGCCCTGCACGAGGCCTCTAGTGAATCATAGCCACATTGCAAAGTATGTTTTCCCACTTGTTCAGCTGTATGCAATAAATCCTGCAAATCTTTGTTCTCAGAACACTCAGAATTTGTCAACATTTTTTGTTTTAACAAAGACATTAAGTATTGCTGATATTTAAGCATATGAAATTGACAATTTAAAGCCCTTACAGCCAAGGTGGCAGAAGAGTAAACTTTTTTCCCCCATCTGTCCAGAGCCCTAGAATCTCTAATTGAGGGGACAGGGTTTTTAGCAGTAGCAGCCTTGACTTCTTTGGGACCCTGTGAAATAGTTTCTGGGTCAGCAGCAGGGTTTTTATAAAGAAATTTATGGGAGTCTGGAACCCTGTAGTATCTGTCCAGCTTAACAGAAGCAGGAGGTAAAGAGTCTGGAGACAGGCCGGACTCTGAAAATATATCATCTACTATGTCTAGAACAGGGGGAATTGCAAGAGGTCTGAGTTGAGGAAGTAAAAGAAAGTCTCTAAGCCTTTTCTTAGAATCGGAATAATCTTGGCTCTCCCAGTGGAAATGCTCCCTCATGGTATGCAAGGTTTCCCCAAATGAGTAGTCCTCAGGAGGAGAAGCTGAAGGAATAGAATCTTCAGCATCAGAATCCTCATAAGGAGGAATAGAATATCCCTGTTCTGAAGAGGAATCAGAGGAAATGGAAACCTGATCAGAGGAATCATATTCAGTGTCTTGCCTAGGCCTCTTATCAGGAGGGGGATGGGAACCCCTGATCAAAGTAAATAGGTCTTCGGCCATTTTAAGCATCTGTTTCTTAGGCATAGAAGTCTGTCCTGGAGAATGCTGTACTTGTTTCCTTGTCTTTAAAACTGTTTTAGACTTTGTCTTGGATGCTGAAGTAGGCTTTATATAAAGTTGTGTAGGTCTGAAGACACCCTCAGAAGCCGATGCCTGCTCAGCAGTTCCGGACCCATCTGAGGGATTAATTTCCGAAGGGCCAATACCTTGAGTATCCAGAGGCCTAGTTGTCTCCACATGGGAGTCTGAGGCGGCCTGTGTCTCTGAGGTAGTGGGAGTCAGGGGCTGCGAAAGCACCTCATTGAGCACCGGCGAACCAGCGACTGGCCTAGAAGAGGCTTCGTCGGTTTGGGACCTCGGATGCTTGTCTTTGTCTTTATCCTTGCGTTTTTTATGAATTCCGGCCGTCCCGACGGCATTATATAGTTAAACCTTCTGCCAAAATGATGAAAAGCAAAATCGTACTGACGCTTAATCGTGCGTTGGTTAAATCTAGCACAAAACCGACAACTAGCAACGCAACGTTGTGGTCAAGGCCTAGGCTAGGAATACAGTAAAAATGAAAATCCTTATGAAGTATTTGCTTCTCACAAGAAATACAATTGTTAACTTTTTCTGACATCGGTCTGGAGCAAGAAAAAAAAAAAGTTTCCTCAACGGGGTACTTAGCTTTATTGAAGACTTCGGATCTGAAATTCAGTTTCGAAAATCTCAGGAGTTGGCCAACCGGCACTTGCAAACTGCTTTTGCTTCGGGCACCGCGCGGCAAGAAAGACTGAAGAAAATGGCGTCGGCTGCATCTTGTATACCCCTGGCGCACTGATGTCAGGGAAGAGGCGACAGCAACAGACGCCGGACCAGGACTTTGGAATTCAGGCCGACTGTGGGTAGCCTGCCAGCAGGATAACCCAAGTGTAATGACTGCAACAGTGAAACACGATGAACATCCTTGGCCTCTCTGTTCTGCAGGAACGTGCTCTACTGCCATCATAGAGAGCAGGGAAAGGACTTGCTTTTGCGCCTCTACCCACTGGTTTGGAGGTAGATCTGGGAACCCTTTTGGGGTAGGAAGGGTGTACAAAGAACATTTCTATCCCTGGGACACTATGTTGAGAACTCAGTAATTGTTGGTAATGGTAGCCCAGGTGCTTGCATGAAAGGAGGGTTTTCCTCCTAGGGGTAAGAGAAGGTGGGCAGAGGGAGGGGGTGGTGGAGATGAGTCATTGTGAGTTCTTGCCATAAGGGTGTGGCTTAGAACTCCCTGGTTTTGAAGTGGAGGTAGTAAACTGCTTAAATAGTACGGTTGTGTACTTACCATAAATGTAGATGTTCAAGTGTATTCACTGTTGCAGTCATCACAATTGGGTTATCCTGCTGGCAGGCTACTCGCAGTCGGCCTGAATTCCAAAGTCCTGGTCCGGCATCGGTTGCTGTCGCCTCTTCCCTGACGTCAGTGCGCCAGGGGTATAAAAGATGCAGCCGACGCCATTTTCTTTAGTTTTTCTTGCCCCAGATGTCAGGTGCCCCCAAAAGGGTAGGCTAAAATATGCCAATAAAACATGCACGCACCAAAAAATATTATATCTTCATCTACAAGTAAATACACCACATTGGTTGGATAGAATAGAGAAGAGCAGATAAGTTCCAGCAAAGATATGGGGGATGGTGGGTGGGTAACCTGGACTGCAACAGTGAATACACTCGAACATCTACATTTATGGTAGGTAAACAACTGTACTATGTTCATCGTTTCACTGTTGCAGTCATTACAATTGGGTTGAATCCCAAAGCTATGGTTGGAAGGCCAGGGCTAAATAGAATTAGGAGAGGCTATGAGGCCCTGTAGAACTGCAGTGGCAAAGCCTGCCCTGGATTTAGAGTAGAGAGGTAAGTGACAGTGCTTTGTACAAGTATGCAATGGACTCCAAGTTGCAGCCTCTAAGATGTCTTTGGTTGGTACTCCTCTGAGGAAGGCTGCTGAAGTGGCTGCTGCTCTGGTTGAATGTGGCCTAATGTCCTTAGGCACTGATTTGCCATGCTGTGAATAGCAGAAACGAATGCAGTGACCTAGCCACTTTGAAATAGTCTGCTTTGAGATAGCCTTTCCTTGTGATCCTGCAGCATATGCCACTAGGAGTTGTGCAGTCTTTCTGAAAGCTTTGGTTTTGTCCAAGTAGAAGCGTAGCGGCCTTTGAATGTCCAAAGAATGCAGAAGTCTCTCATCCTTATTCTGTGGGTTTGGATAGAAGGTAGGCAAATGAATTGTTTGGTTCAGGGCCAGACTGGACACTACCTTAGGCATAAATGTCGGGTTTGTGCTCAGAGAAACCCTGTCAAGATGGAAAATGATAAAAGGCTCCACAGCCATGACAGCCTGCAACTCTGAGACTCGTCTTGCAGAGGTTATTGCTAGGAGCAGAGCTGTTTTCCAGGATAAAAATTTTATATCAGCTGTAGAAGCTGGCTCAAAAGGAGGCAGTGTGAGTTTTTCCATGACATAATTGAGGTCCCATGCAGGTATTGGTGCTCTCCTTGGAGGTCTTATGTTTTTGGCCCCTCTGAGGTACTGCCTTAGCAATGGATGAGAAAAAATTGGTGGTTCTGTATTGTAATGAGCTGAAATGGCAGAGGCATGAATCTTAATTGATGAAAAGGAGAGGCCTTTGTCCAGCATCTCACTTAAGTATTGCAAAATCTGAGGAATATTTGGTACAATCGTGTCAATTCCTTGTGCCTGGTTCCAAGCACAAAATCTCTTCCATTTTTCTGCATAAGATTTTCTGGTGCTAGGCCTCCTGACCTCCAAAATAACATGCATCACTGTTTTAGAGAGAGGTGTGTTTTGAATGGTTACATTATCCGCCATGCGGCCAAATTTAAGGTCCTGAGTTGGCAGTGCAGGATCTGACTGTTTTGTTGGGTCAATAAGTGAGGAATTTGAGGTAATGTCCAGGCTGGGCACTGAGACAAGATTTTTAGGATTGGATACCAGTGCTGGCGGGGCCAGTCTGAGGCAATCAGTATCATTTTTGGCTTCTCTTGTCTGACCTTTAGGAGTACCTTGGGGAGGAGAGGCAGTGGAGGAAAGGCATATACAGTTAAGTTTATCCAGCTGAAAGACAGAGCATCCACTTTCCATGCTTGCTTGTGATATGTCCTTGTGCAGAATCTCTGTAGTTGGCAGTTGTGAGGGGAGGCAAACAGGTCTATGTCCGGGTATCCACAGTTCCTTATTATCATGCTGAAGAATTGAGGATCCAATTTCCACTCATGGGGATCCATTAGGTTTCTGCTTAATTCATCTGCCAAAGTATTTATCTTTCCTGGCAGGAATTGTGCTTGCAAGTGTACTTGGCAAGTCAATGCTGTGTCCCACAATGTCATGGCTAGTTTGCAGAGGGGGTAGGAATGTGTGCCTCCCTGCTTGTTTATGTACCACATGACCGTAGTATTGTCCGTCTTTATCAGTAGTTGTCCTGGACGAAGTAGATCCTTGAAGGCTGTCAGGGCATTTTGAACCACTAGCATCTCTTTTTGATTGATATGTAGATGTATTTGGCTTGTAGACCATGTGCCCTGAATACATCTTCCTGCCATATGGGCCCCCCCGGCATAATCTGATGCATCTGTTGTTAATGTCTGCCTGGCTGTGGGTAAAGTGAAAGGCTGTCCCTTGTTGTGGTGATATGACTTTACCCACCATCGAAACTCCTGTTGCAGGCAGGGAATGAGGGTAATTATTGTTTCCAGGCTGTGGCAATGTTGTGTCCAAACACTTTTTAGATACCATTGTAGTTTCCTCATATGCAGTCTTGCATATGGAATTAGCAGAATGCAGGATGTCATGAAGCCCAAAGCCTGCAGATTTTTTCTTGCAGATAACTGGGTTTTTGTTGCTAACATTTTGAAATAAGTAGTCAGTTGTCTTTGTTTGTCTGGCGTGAGATAAGCCACCTGGGCAGTCGTATTTGAGCTTACACCCAGGAACATTATCTCTTGAGAGGGTACTAGTTTTGATTTCTTTTCGTTTACTGTGTACCCTAGGCATGTTAGTAATCTTTTTACAAACGCCAGATGCTGTAGTAGAATGTCCTTGTTCTCTGCTTGAATAAGGTAGTCGTCCAAGTAAAAATATATTTGTATTTCTCTTTGTCTGCAAAATGCAATTACTGATGCCAGGCATTTTGTGAAGACCCTGGGCACAGTAGATAAGCCAAAGGGCAGTGCAGATAATTGGTAGTGCATTGAGCCAGCTATAAATCTGAGGTATTTTCTGCATGATTGTCTGAGACATGCAGGTATGCCTCTTTTAGGTCTAAAGTCACAAGCCAAGCTTTCTTGCCCAGCATGGGCAGAAGTTGCTGCGGAGTCAACATTTTGAATTTTGGAATATCAAGAAAAGTGTTTAGAATAGACAGGTCCAGTATTGGTCGCAAGGCTTTGTCCTTTCTGGGCACCAAGAATCCTTGTCCTTGTTCTTGCTGTGGTACTAGCTGGATGGTCCTCATATCCATGAGGGATGAAACTTGTTTTCGTGCCTCTGCCCACTGATTGTGTGGCAGGTCTGGCATGTCGTTTGCCCTTGGCAGGGTGTGAAAATGGAACCTGTAGCCTTGTGTCACTATATTCAAGACCCACTTGTCCTGGCTGATCATGTGCCAATTTTGTGAAAAAGTGCTTTTTTCCCCCCTTAAGGAGCTGCCAGAAAATAAGTGCTTGGTGCTGGCAGGGGAAAGTCATTGAGACTGTTTCCTGTATGGTTGTGATTTATCTTCAACGCTTTTGGAGGTAGAAGCACCCCATTGTTTAGACCTGTATGAGCCTTGGGGCTGGGATCCGCCTCTGGGGCGTCTGTATCTGCCTCTTTGTTGCCTGACACTGGAAAGGACCAATTCTTTGCAGGCCAGTTCCTGCTAAATCTGGGAGGCTGTACCTGTAAGAAATCCTTGACTGTTTGCATAGATTTTAGCTTTGTCCTCCATTTTCTTCAAAACCTCTTCTGCTTTAATACCAAACAAGGTATCATGCTGTAATGGAGCATCTAATAATTTTGCTTTAACATGATCAGGCAGATTCTGTTCCTTTAACCAAGCATGCCTACTAATGACAGAACCAGTAACAGCGGCCCTGCATGAGACCTCCAGAGAATCAAATCCACATTGCAAAGTATGCTGTCCCACTTGTTCAGCTGCATGCAATAAATCCTGCATTTCTTTATTTTCTGCACAATCAGAATTTGGCAACATTTTCTGTTTAAGAAGTGACTTAAGAGATTGCTGATATTTAAGCATATGAAACTGACAATTTAAAGCCCTTACAGCCAGGGTAGCAGAAGTGTAAATTTTTTCCCCCATCTGTCCAGGGCCCTTGAATCCCTATCAGAGGGGATAGGGTTTTTTGCAGTGGAAGCCTTGACCCCTTTGGGACCCTGAGAAATAGTCTCTGGGTCAGCAGCAGGGTTTTTATAAAGAATTTTATGTGAGTCAGGAACCCTGTAATATCTGTCTGGCTTAACAGGAGCTGGTGGTAAAGAGTCAGGTGTCAGACTGGACTCTGTAAATACATCATCTGCAATGTCTAATACAGGAGGAATAGCAAAGGGCCTGTGCTGAGGTAGTAAAAGAAAATCTCTGAGCCTTTTCTTAAATTCTGAGTAATCTTGGCTCTCCCAGTGGAAGTGTTCCCTCATAGTATGTAGGGTCTCCTCAAAAGGAGAGGCTGAAGGGATAGATTCTTCAGCATCGGAATCCTCATAGGGAGGAAGAGAGTATTCCTGTTCAGAAAAGGAATCCGAGCAAATGGAAACCTGATCTGAAGATTCATATTCTGTCTCTTGTCTAGGCCTCTTATCAGGAGTGGGATGGGAACCCCTGATCAAAGTAATTAGGTTTTCGGCCATTTTAAGCATCTCTTTTTTAGGCATGGAGGCCTGTCCGGGGGAGTGTTGTACTTGTTTCTTTGTCTTTAGAGGTGCTTTAGTCTTTGCCTTTGAAGCTGAAGTCGTTTTCACATATCACTGTGTAGGTCTGAAAACACCCTCAGAAGCCAATGCCTGCACAGCGGCTCCGGACTCATCTGAGAGAATAGTTTCCGAGGGTCCAATACTTTGAGTTTCCATCCGCCTAGTCGGCTCCATGTGGGAGTCGTAAGCAATCTGTGGCTCTGAGGTAGCAGGCGTCAGGGGCTGCGAAAGTGCCTCACTGAGAACCGGCGACTGGCCTAGCTGAAGCCTCGTCGTCAGTTTTGGACCTTGGATGCCTGTTCTTTTCCTTTTCTTTGCGTTTTTTTATAAATTCCGGTAGTCGGTTGCTCAGACGGCATTATATAATTAAATCTTTTGCCAAAATAATGAAATGCAAAATCGTACCGAC
Organism: Protopterus annectens; assembly: GCF_019279795.1. NCBI lineage: Eukaryota > Metazoa > Chordata > Ceratodontiformes > Protopteridae > Protopterus > Protopterus annectens. The sequence goes on from NC_056737.1 coordinate 1,629,076,486, forward strand.
GCTTAATAGTGCGTTGCTTAAATCTAGCACAAAACCGACTACTAGCAACGTCGTGGTCAGGGCCTAGGCAAGGAATACAGTAAGAATGAAAATCCTTATGAGGTATTTGCTTCCCACAAGAAATACAATTATTAACTTTTTCTGACATCGGTCTGGAGCAAGAGAAAAGTTTCCCCAACAGGGTACATAGCTTTAATGAAGACTTCGGATCTGAAATTCGAAGTTTCCCCAACGGGGTACTTAGCTTTAATGAAGACTTCGGATCTGAAATTCGAATTTGAAAATCTTAGGAGTCGGCCGACCGGCACTTGCGAACTGCTTTTGCTTCGGGCACCGCGTGGCAAGAAAGACTGAAGAAACTGGCGTTGGCTGCATCTTTTATAACCCTGGTGCACTGACGTCAGGGAAGAGGCGACAGCAACCGACGCTGGACCTAGACTTTGGAATTTAGGCTCACTGCGGGTAGCCTGCCAGCAGGATAACCCAATTGTAATGACTGCAACAGTGAAACACGATGAACATCTCTGCATTCCCTGTGACTGCTGTCTGGGGGGGGGGGGGGGTTGGCTTAGTGAGAGCAGGAAAGGACCAGTGCTTGGTGGGACAATGCCTGCTGAACCTGGGTGGCTGGACCTGTAAGAAATCCTTAACTGTCTGCATAGATTTTGCCTTTTCTTTTATCTTTTTTAAGACCTCTTCTGCCTTAAAGTTGTCTTTGTGCAAGGGGGCATCCAACAATTTAGATTTGACATGGTTTGGCAAGGGCTGTTCTTTAAGCCATGCATGCCTTCTAATGACAGATTCGGTAACTGCTGCCCTGCAAGAAGCTTCTAGGGCATCAAAACCAAAGTGCAAGGTGTGTTTAGTTACTTGACTTGCAGAATGCATTAATTCTTGCAACTCTTTAGATTCTGCACAAGCAGGAAAGGAAGACATTTTTTGTTTGAGGAGTTCCACGGTTGAAATTTTAGCATATGGAACTGACAATTTAGTGCCCTGATAGTAAGATTAGCCGAGGTGTATACTTTTTTACCTAATCTGTCTAGTGCTCGGAAATCCCTATCTGAGGGGGTGGGATTTTTAGCAGAGGTTGGTTTAATCCCTTTAGGCCCTTGAGAAATTACCTCAGGGTCAGCAGTAGGATTTTTAAAAAGAAATTTGTGTGAGTCAGGGACTCTATAGTACCTGTCTGGTGTTCTGGGTGCAGGAAGTAGGGTGTCAGGAGTCAAGCTAGATTCCAGGAAAACATCCAGGAATGGGAGGATGGCCAAGGGACTGTGCTGTGGAAGATCTGAGTCTCTTTTTAGACTGACGGTAGCCCTCACTCTCCCATTGGAAATGCTCCCTTGAGGTATGAAGGGTTTCCCCAAAGGAAAAATCCTCTGGGGGAGAGGCAGAAGGTATGGAATCCTCTGCATCAGAATCCTCATAAGTAGGGAGGGGTTGCATGTCTTCATATTCAGATGCATTAGAGTCATCTGACTCTTGTGCAGACGAAACTACACGGAACAGATCTCTTTTCCTTTTGGAGGGGGTAGAGCTTGGCTTCCCCTGATCAGCATGATAAAGTCTTCCACCGTTTTAAGCATTTGAGACTGAGGCAAGGAAGCAGATGCCCGAGCTTGTGTCACTGGTTTCCTGGGTGTGGTTCGTACCCTGGGCCTAAGAAACTCAGTAGTTTTCGAAAGAAGACGTCGGTTTGTGTCGAGAATCGGTAGTGCGAAGGACATCCTCAGAAGCCAGTGCCTGCTCAGCGGCTCCAGACCCATCCAAGGTAGAGACGACTGCAGGATCCTTAGTTGAAGAATGGTTTTGCGGCATACCGGACTCCGAAAGGATCTTGGTAGTGGCCTGAGAATCCATAGAAGTGGGCATCAGGGGCTGTGAAAGCGCCTCACTGAGGACTGGAGAACTGACGACTAGCTTAACGGAAGCATCATCGGTAGGTTTGGACCTGTGCAGTCTGTCTCTGTCTTTATCTTTACATTTTTTTCGGAAGATCTGCTGTTGGATGGCTTACCGAAGCCATATCGGAGTTCGAGGATTGTAAGCGAAAATATCTAGCTACAATAAGGGCCCGACGACGGATAGTTCTGGCATTGAACAAAGCACAGAAGCGACAGCGGGGGATGTCGTGGTCTGGGCTTAAACAAGTGATGCAGTAAGAATGAAAGTCTTGATGTGGTATTTCCTTTCCACAGGCGAGACAATTAACTTTTTCTGACATTGGTTAGTGCAAGAAAAAAGGATCCCCAATGGGATACTTAGCTTTAGAAGACTTCAGCTTCAAATTGGTAGACGAAACTCAGGTAACGGCTGACCAACACTCAGCAAACTGCTTCTACTTCAGGCTCCATGGCAAGAAAGACTGATGTAATGTCATCGGCTGCCTTACTTTATACTACTGATGACTTGACATTAGTCCTGAAGCGACAGCAACTGACGCAGAAATACTAAGCCTCTGGTATCTGGGCCGGCCGAGGGCAGGGATAACCCAAATGTGATGACTGCAACAGTGAAACACGAAGAAAGTACAGTTGCGCACACTTAACACAGATGTAGATGCTCGAGTGTATTCACTGTTGCAGTCATTACATTTGGATAATCCTGCTGGCAGGTTGCCCTCAGTCGGCCTGAATTCCAAAGCCCTGGGTCCTGCGTCGGTTGCTGTCGCTCCTTCCCTGACGTCAGGTCATCAGGAGTATAAAGGATGCGGCCGACACCATTTTATTTAGTTTTTCTTGCCCCAGATGTCAGGTGCCCCCTAAAAGGGTAGCCAAAATTTATATATATATATATATATATATATATATATATATATATATATATATATATATATCAAATATATAAATAAATACATGCACCAATATAAACTTTACCTTCATCTACAAGCAAATACACCACATAGGTTGTATAAATAAGAGAAGGAAAGATACGTTCCATCAGAAGAAAAAGGGGGGATGGCGGGTGGGTAACCTGGACTGCAACAGTGAATACACTTGAACATCTACATTTATGGTAAGTGTACACAACTGTACTATGTTCTTCATGTTTCACTGTTGCAGTCATTACATTTGGGTAGAGTCCCAAAGCTATGGATGGGAAGCTGGAGCTAAACAGCATTAGGAGCGGCTATGAAGCCCTGCAGAACTGCAGTGGCAAAGCCTGCCCTGGATTTACAGTGGAGTGACAGATGATAGTGCTTTGTAAAGGTGTGCACTGAACTCCAAGTAGTAGCCTCTAAAATGTCCTTGGTTGGTACTCCCCTGAGAAAGGCTGCTGAAGTGGCTGCAGCTCTGGTTGAATGTGGCCTAATGTCCTTAGGCACTGGCTTGCCATGGTCTAAGTAGCAGAAATGAATGCAGTGGCCTATCCACTTTGAAATGATTTGCTTTGAGATGGCCTTTCCTTGTGATCCTGCAGCATATACCACTAGTAATTGCTCTGTCTTTCTGAAAACTTTGGTTCTGTCCAAGTAGAATCTAAGCTGTCTGTGCACATCCAAAGAATGCAGAATTCTCTCCCTCTTGTTCTGTGGATTTGAATAAAGGTTGGCAGATGAATAGTTTGGTTAAGAGTCACACTGGACACCACCTTAGGCATAAATGTTGAGTTTGTCCTCAGAGAGACCCTGTCCAGATAAAAAATGATAAAAGGTTCCACAGTCATGAGGGCCTGTAGCTCTGAAACTCGTTTCACAGAAGTTATTGCTAGAAGCAGAGCTGTTTTCCAAGATAAAAACTTTACATCAGCAGTAGCAGCTAGCTCAAAAGGAGACAGGGTGAGTTTTTCCAAGACATAGTTGAGGTCCCATGCAGGCATTGGTGATCTCCTTGGAGGCCTTAAATTTTTGGCTCCTCTGAGGTACTGTTTTAATAAGGGATGAGAAAAGATTGGTGGCTCTGTATTGTAATGAGCCCAAATGGCAGAGGTATGAATTTTAATAGATGAAAGAGATAAGCCTTTGTCCAGCATCTCAGTTAAATATTGCAAAATCTGAGGAATATTTGGCACAGCTGTATCAGTTACTTGTGCCTGGTTCCAAGCACAGATTTTCTAGTACTAGGCCTTCTGGCCTCCAAAATGACATCCATCACAGCTTTACTGAGAGGTGTGCTTTGTATGACTACATTATCTGCCATGCTGCCAAGTCCTGAGTTGGCTGTGCAGGATCTGATTGTTCTGCTGGGACAGTAGATGAGGTATTTGAGGTAAGGTCCAAGCTGGGCATTGAGACAAGTTCTTTAGGATTGGAAACCAGTACTGGCGGGGCCAGTCTGGGGCAATCAGTATAATTTTTGGCTTCTCCTGAGTACCTTGGGGAGGAGAGGCAGTGGGGGAAAGGCATATACTGATAGGTTTTTCCAGCTGAAAAACAGGGCGGCCACTTTCCATGCCTGTCTGTGATAAGTCCTTGTGCAGAATCTTTTTAGTTGGTAGTTGTGAGGGGAGTCAAATAGATCTATGTCCGGGCATCCCCATTTCCTTGTTATCATGCTGAAGACTTGTGGATCCAGCTGCCACTCGTGGGGATCCATGAGGTTTCTGCTTAGTCTGCCAGAGTATTTTTCCTTCCTGGCAGGAATTGTGCCTGCAGATGTACTTGATAAATTAATGCTGTGTCCCACAAAGTCATAGCTAGTCTGCAAAGGGGGTAAGGATGTCTGCCCCCCTGCTTGTTTATATACCGCATGACCGTGGTTTTGTCTGCCTTTATCAGTAGTTGTCCCGGATGAAGTAGGTCCTTGAAGGCTGTCACGGCATTCTGAACAGCTAGCATCTCTTTTTGATTGATATGTAGATGCATTTGGGTTAAGGACCATGTGCCCTGAATGCATCTTCCTGCCATGTGGGCCCCCCAGGCATAATCTGATGCACCCGTTGTTAGTGTCTGCCTGGCTGGGTGTAATGTGAATGGCTGTCCCTTGTTTTGGTGACAAGCCTTTGCCCACCATCGAAACTCCTGTTGTAGGCAGGGAATGAGAGTAATCATTGTTTCCAGGCTGTGGCAATGTTGAGTCCAAACAGTTTTTAGGTATCATTGAAGTTTCCTCATATGCAGTCTTGCATATGGAATTAGTAGGATGCGGGATGCCATGAAGCCCAAAGCCTGAAGAATTTTTCTTGCAGATAACTGGGCCTTTGGTGCCAACGTTTTGAAATAGGTAGTCCATTGCCTTTGTTTGTCTGGCGTGAGATAAGCCATCTGGGCAGTTGTATTTAAGCTTGCACCCAGGAATATTATCTCTTGAGAGGGTACACAAACCAGCGATGAAAGACTTCAGACCACGAAGGACCTCAACACCAGTAAATACCTTAACGCAGTTTTATTATTTAAATACACAATACTACAGCAGCGTTTTCGCTACTCTAACAAGGTAGCTTCTTCAGAGGAATTAAAAGAAGGCGCTGGAAATGCGCTCTTTTTAAATGTTCCTAACTATACAATTACATCAATTCCTGGTGCAATTTTTTGACAATAAATAGTTTACATATACAAAATAATGATCCGTAGCCACAAAATTTCTATGTTGGCTGCTGACAAGGACCATACTTATAAGACAAAAGTCTGTTGCATATAGCACCGTTTTTTAAAGTACAAATCTTATTTGAGATGAAAGTTTCTAAGTGTCAGTTATTACCAACACTATTTATTTTATTTTAATTTACTCTTATTTTTACTTGTATTTTATTCTATTTTTATTGCTATTTTACATTCGCTTCTTACACACTTTTAATTCTCACTTCTTCTTAATAGGGGAAGTGATGAGAGTGTGCAATTGACTTGCGGTTTATCATTGGGTACAAAAAGAGTGTTCTTAACTGTATACACTCTTTTAGTCTTTGTTTAAAGTCACTCACTGTATATAGCTCATTTGGCAATTTTTCTGTTGTGTATATAGAAATATACACATGTCTTATGTTGTATACTATTTTTAGATTTGTGTCAGAGGTTTTTTAACTTTGACATGTGTTTGTCTTTATTGCTGCTATAGACTGTCTTAGAACTTCAAAGTGTGTAGACACATTTACTCTTTAATACATTGTTTTAGCTTAATAACTAGCTGTTAATTAAATCTGTTGTGCACAACAGACTTTTGTCTTATAAGTATGGTCCTTGTCAGCAGCCAACATAGAAATTTTGTGGCTACGGATCATTATTTTGTATATGTAAACTATTTATTGTCAAAAAATTGCACCAGGAAGTGATGTAATTGTATAGTTAGGAACATTTAAAAAGAGCGCATTTCCAGCGCCTTCTTTTAATTCCTCTGAAGAAGCTACCTTGTTAGAGTAGCGAAAACGCTGCTGTAGTATTGTGTATTTAAATAATAAAACTGCGTTAAGGTATTTACTGGTGTTGAGGTCCTTCGTGGTCTGAAGTCTTTCATCGCTGGTTTGTGTACCATCTCTTTTTGTTTCACATCTCTTGAGAGGGTACTAGTTTTGATTTCTTTTCGTTGACTGTGTACCCTAGGCATGTTAGAAGTCTTTTCACAAACGCCAGATGCTGTAGAAGAATGTCCTTGTTCTCTGCTTGAATTAGACAGTCGTCCAAGTAAGGATATATTTGTATTCCTCTTTGTCTGCAGAATGCAATTACTGGTGCCAGGCACTTTGTAAAGACTCTGGGCATAGTAGATGAGCCAAAGGGCAGTGCAGAGAATTGGTAATGCATTGAGCCAGCCTTGAATCCGAGGTATCTTCAGCACAATTGTCTGATAGGGACATGCAGGTATGCCTCTTTTAGGTCTAGAGTCACCAGCCAAGCGTTCTTGCCCAGCATGGGCAGAAGCTGCTGCAAAGTCATCATCTTGAATTTTGATATATCCAGGAATGTGTTCAGAATAGATAGGTCCAGTATTGGTCTCCAGGCCTTGTCCTTTCTGGGTACCAAGAACAGTCTTGAGTAAAATCCTCGTCCCTGCTCTTGCTCTGGTACTTGCTGAATGGCCCCCATGTCCATGAGGGATGAGACTTGTTTTTGTGCCTCTGCCCATTGATTTTTTGGCAGATCTGGCCAGCCATTTGCCTTTGGCAGGATATGGAAATGGAACTTGTACCCTTGTGACACGATATTTAGAACTCACTTGTCCTGGGTTATAATGTGCTAATTTTGAGAAAAAAGTGCTAATTTTCCCCCTAAGGGTGCTGCCAGGAGATAAGTGCTTGGTGCAGGCAGGGGGAAGTCATTGGGACTGTTTCCTGTATGGCTGTGATTTGTCTTCTCCAACTTTGGAGGTAGAAGCACCCCACTGCTTTGACCTGTAGGAACCTTGCGCCTGGGATCTGCCTCTAGGGCGTCTGGATCTGCCCCTTTGAGGTCTGTCTGACACAGGAAAGGACCAATTCTTTGTAGGCCAGTGTCTACTAAACCTAGGTGGCTGTACTTGTAGAAAATCTTTAACAGTTTGCACAGATTTAGCTTTGTCCTCCATCTTCTTTAACACCTCCTCTGCCTTAACACCAAATAAAGTATCATGCTGTAAAGCTGCATCTAACAATTTAACTTTTACATGATCAGGCAGATTTTGTTCCTTTAACCAAGCATGCCTCCTAATTACAGAACCCGTAACTGCGGCCCTGCAAGAGGCCTCCAAAGAATCAAAACCACATTGCAAAGTATGCTTTCCAACTTGTTCAGCTGCATGCAATAAATCCTGCATTTCCTTGTTTTCTGCACATTCAGAGTTTAATAACATTTTCCGTTTAAGCAATGCCATGACATGCTGCTGATATTTGAGCATATGGAACTGACAGTTTAAGGCCCTTATAGCCAAGGTAGAAGATGTGTAAACCTTTTTTCCCCCCATCTATCCAGTGCCCTAGAATCTCTGTCAGAGGGGGTAGGGTTTTTTGCAGCGGAAGCCTTAACTCCTTTGGGACCCTGTGAAACAGTTTCTGAGTCTGCAGCAGGGTTTTTAAAAAGGAATTTATGAGAGTCAGGAACCCTGTAATATCTGTCAGGCTTAACAGGAGCTGGAGGTAAGGAGTCAGGGGTAAGACTAGACTCCGAAAACACATCATCCACAATATCTAACACAGGTGGAATGGCTAGTGGCCTGTGTTGAGGTAGTAAAAGGAAATCCCTGAGCCTCTTTTTAAATTCTGAAAAATCTTGTCTCTCCCAGTGGAAATGCTCCCTCATGGTATGCAAGGTTTCCCCAAAAGAATAGCCCTCTGGAGGAGAAGCTGAAGGTATAGATTCTTCAGCATCAGAATCCTCATAGGGGGAAAGAGAATATTCCTGATCAGAAGAGGAATCAGAAGAAATAGAAACCTGATCTGAAGATTCATAGTCAGTCTCTTGCCTAGGCCTCTTATCAGGAGGGAGATAGGAGCCCCTGATCAAGGTAATTAAGTCTTCGGCCATTTTGAGCATCTGTTTTTTGGGCATAAAAGCCTGTCCATGTGGCTCTTGAGTTTGTTTATTTGCTTTAGAAGGTGCTTTAGTCTTTGCCTTTGAAGCTGAGGTTGGTTTAATGTACAGATGTTTAGGTCTGAATACACCCTCAGAAGCCAGTGCCTGCTCAGCGGCTCTGGACCCATTTGAAGGAATAGTATCCGAGGCTCCAATACCTTGAGTTTCCAGTGGCATGACCGACTCCACGTGGGTGTCAGTAGCGGCCTGCGACTCTAAAGTAGTGGGCGTCAGGGGCTGTGAAAGCGCCTCACTGAAAACCGGCGAATGGCTTAAGAGAAGCTTCGTCATCAGTTTTGGGCCTCGGTTGTCTATCTCTCTCCTTTTCTTTGCGTTTTTTTGTGAACTCCGGTAGTCGGATGACTATCCGACGACATTTCTTGGATAATTAAACCTGCGTCCAAAATAGTTTAAAGTAAAATCATACCGACGCTTAATAGTGCGTGGGTTAAATCTAGCACAAAACTGACAACCAGAAACGTTGTGATCAGGGCCTAGGCAAGGAATACAGTAAGAATGAAAGTCCTTATGAGGTATTTGCTTTCTACAAGAAATACAATTATTTACTTTTTCTGACATCGGTCTGGAACAAGAAAAAAGTTTCCCCAACGGGGTACTTATCTTTATTGAAGACTTCGGATCTGAAACTCGAACACAAAAATCTCAGGAGTTGGCCGACCAGCACTTGCAAACTGCTTCGAGCACTGCACTGCAAGAAAGACTGAAGAAAATGGCGTTGGTCGCATCCTTTATACCCCTGACGACCTGACATCAGGGAAGGGGCGACAGCAGCCGACACAGGACCCAGGACAGGACTTTGGAATTCAGGCCGACTGAGGGCAACCTGCCAGCAGGATTACCCAAATGTAAAGACTGCAACAGTGAAACACGACGATCAACCGTATTGCAGTTTCAAGTTGTGAATTATTGGAAGAGGTGTATGGGTTGAATTTTTGGCTGGAATGTAAGATTTCTTTAATGGCTGTCCAAAATTTTTTTAGGACTGTGTTTATTATTATTCTGAAAGTAATTATAGTATAGTTTATTGTCTTCATCTATTTGCTTTTTAAGTATGATTGCGAAGCATTCTGAAGTTTTCAAGATAATGAGGTGTTTTATATTGTTGCCATTCCTTCCATGCTTTATTCTGCATTAGCATTTGACTCTTTTTGGATAATAAAGCATTATTTGTTTTCAGTCTCTTCCTTCCAGGACATGCAAGGCTATTTAGGATATTTAGAAAAAGGTGTACTGAATTCAATTACAGCATCATTTAAGGGGGAGGATTTTTAGGAAGTTCCAAGTCATAGATGACAGCGTAGTAATGAGCATTTGTGGTTTAAACTTGGAAAGGTTACTGTATGTGTTGTTTTATAAATATGCTCTACTTGGATGTGTGAAATGTCTAGTCATATAGACTGGGAGCTGATTGCAGGGAGTCTGATGTTGTACCCGTGATGGAGCATTTGCTAGGGTGTGACACTATGATGCAGTCTTCTAGAGAATTTGATGTTTTGTTATAATCTGTGGGGCTATTAAATTAGTTGTGTGAAACCATACAAGTTCATGCTAGATAAGGGGAGTTAGAATTTATGTCCAACCAACTTGACATCACCTAGTACATTTTTTTCTTGGTGAAATGTTATGGATAGTCAATGTAGATATCTTCCTGTACAGCTGTATTTTCGCCAGTAGGGACACAAAGGACAGTAATACATATTTGTTTACGATTGTTTATTTTGAGGAATGCTACAAGAAGCACTGCTGAACTGAATTTTGGTGTTGGTTTGTTCTGAAGTTACCTTGTTAACAAGATAAAAGAAAAAAAAAAAGAAAACAGGTTTCAGCCTCAGTATAAGAGATGGGTTCCAGCAATTTGCAAAAATAAATAAAATAAATCAAATGCATTCAGAGGTGTCTAAAATAAGTGAAGCAAATGAAAAAAGGCTGAAAATAATAGAAGAAGGTTTAAGTAGCTCTTCAGATGGGCTGATAAAAACTGAAGTTATGTACCCACCATAATGAGTGATCTATGTTGTCTGTTTCCGTCCTTCCCCAATGAATGCGGTTCCTCATCCACCACTTTACCAGACTAAGATCTGTAGCTCAGGCTCCTCCCCTTGCCCACACCTGCTGTTCCCTGGAAAGCAATATAACAGAATATACATATATCAATCCCAATGAAGTAAAGAAAGAAGGATTAACGTACAGAGAAATTCTGCCCAAAAGGCAGGTTACACAGTTATAACCGAATTCTGAAATATGAAAAAACCTTCAATGAAATGGAAGGGGGATGGAGGGAGGGGAGTAGAGGAAGGATGGAGACAGACAACACAGATCTATCAGACTGAGTACATCACTTCTGTATCTGATGTTGTCTTTTCCATCCATTCCTCAGCAAATGGGACAGAGTCCCCAGCTACTCATGTCACCCAGGTGGTATCATGGAAGGATATCCTGGCAGATGGCAGAACCAACATCACTTCTGCACCCGATGTTGTCTTTTCCATCCATTCCTCAACAAATGGAAGAGTCCCCAGCTACTCAAGTCACCCAGGTAGTATCATGGAAGGATATCCTGGCAGATGGCAGAACCAAAGGCAGAACTATCTCTGGAAATCAGATCCAATTTGTAATGAGAAATAAAAGTACGAATCTTAGACCATGTAGTGGCAGCACACACGACATCAAATTAGACCAGAAAAAAAAAAAAGAAACTGTCAAAGAAGCAGAAGACCTTGTCGAATGTGCTCTTGGTGGTCTTGGTAGGGTCAGATGTCTGTCTTGGTAAACTTAGGAAATGCAGGTAGTTAACTATCTAGCTAAGGTGACCTTAGAAACTGCTTGCTACATTTTAGCTTTTAGGAAATATACAAACAGTTGGTCTGACTTTCTAAAGGGTTTGGTTCGATGAAGACAGAAATGTAGTTGCCTATGTACATCTAGCAAGAGTACTATGTACTCACTTTTATCAGAAAAAAAATGGGAAGAATGCTGGTAGATGCATGCTTTGACTGAGGGTTTCTGAAGTTACTTTAGGTGAAAAAAAAGGGTTGGTTCATAAGTAAACTATCTTTGGGAAATTGTTATATTGTGGCTGGCAAGACACAGCTTGAATTTCAGACACTTGTCTAGCAGAAGTAATTACTATCAAGACGACAGTTTTCATGACAGAAATTTTAAATCAACTTTGGGAGTAGATTCAAAAGAGGGCTGTATCAAAGCCTCTAATGAAATAGTATAGTCCCAATGGGGAGTGTAATCCTTAAATAGGAGGCCTATGTAAGAAGCCACCTTTCAGGAAGGATATGCACAACTTGAGAGAAGCCAGACAAGCATAACCAAGGCACTATCCTCCCAAAAAAGGAAGCCAATCTGGTGGTCCCCTGCTATAAACAAACTACAACAGAAAGAAGAAACTGTTGAAAAAAAGAGTAAAATCCCATGAGTGGAGGAATTCCGTGGTCAGCCTCAGTAAGAAGCTGAGATCCCTTATAATATCCTCCAAAGCTAGCTACGAAAACAAAATCACCACTAAATCCAAGGACAACCACAATGCATTCTATAGCTATGTCAAGAATCTAGATGGTAACACCCAGATCTGCTCTGAGTTACAGCACAAAGGCACGAAAATTACAAAACCAACTGATATTGCCAACATCCTGGCAGATCGGTTCAGTGCTAACTTTACCACCCTCTCACCTCCTAAAGGGCCCATATCTATACAGGAAGAATGCAGAGTCCCTGTAATCACAACTAGGCAGGTAAAAGCTGCACTTTCTAAAGCCAAAAACACAGCATCCATGGGACCAGACAACATCCCAGGCTGCATTTTACAGGAACTTCAGAACGAACTGGCTCGCCACTTAAGCACCATGTTCAATAATAGCCTCTCATCAGGCTTTGTGTCCATTGAATAGCGCACAGCAACAGTTATCCCACTCCACAAAGGGGGAGCCACCAGTGATCCAGGGAACTATCGACCTATTAGCCTGACGAGCCGGGTCTGCAAGGCCATGGAACGTATCATTATGGAACTCATAAACAAAGACATTGGTAACCTCCAAACTCTGGATCCCACCCAGTTCGGGTTTGTGAAAGGCAGATCATGCCTCCTGAACCTGATCAACTTCTCTGAGGCAGTCACCAAAGCCGTGGATGAGGGTAAGATGGTTCACACAGCCTATCTTGACCTCGCCAAGGCTTTCAACACCATCCCCCATTCTGGAATTATAGCTAAACTCACTAAACTAGGTATAAATCCCTACGTCACAAGATGGGTTGCCAACTAGCTCACTGACAGAAACCACACTGTAAAAGTTGCAGACTCCAAATCTGACCTCAAGGCAGTGACAAGTGGAGTGCCGCAGGGTTCCTTCATGGGACCTCTCCTGTTTGGTATCTACTTCTCTGAACCTAACACAGAAGGCCTCTGGCTGACGAAGTTCGCAGATGACTGCAAACTAGGAGCCATAGTCAAGTCCCCAAATGATGTGGACATTCTACAGAAGGGCCTCACTGAGACAGATGCCTGGTGTAGAGCCACGGCCTCAAGCTCAATGCCAGAAAGTGCAGTGTCATCCCCTTTGATAAAAACTCTGTACCCATGAACTACCACATAGGCAGCAATCTACTTAACACCGAATGTGTGATAAGAGACCTTGGGACCCAGGTGGACAGTAGTCTCTCCTTTGATAGTCACATCGCCACAGTAGTCAGGAAGTCCTACTAAAAGGGTTCTCATCCAGGAAAAAAGAGGTCATTGTTCCCCTCTACTCGTCACTCATTAGACCCATTATAAAGTACAACGCCCCTTTTTGGAATGTACCTCACAAGACATCTGCAACAGCTGGAAAGGTCACAGAAGTTCCTCACAAAGAGGATTACTGGCCTCAAACAAATGCCCTACACTGACCGCCTCAAAAAACTCCAGCTTTACTCCATAGCATATCGCCTACTCTGAGGTGATCTCTGCCTAACATATAAAGCTATGTCAAACCCAGAGCTGTTGGATATGCTACACCTAAAGAAATCCCAATCCCTCCAAGCTACATGCTCTAGGGACCTAAACCTTGTCACCACAATAAATAGGACACGCTGGAGGGACAGATTCCTGTCCAAGAGACTTCCTATACTCTGGAACAAGATACCCATCTACATCAAGCAAAGTTCTTCATTAGCACTCTTCAAGAAAAATCTTGACGAGTGGATGGGAAATAGGAAATATACCCTGGGGATCACTTCTGTGTCTCTGCTGGACAGTGGCACAGGAAAATAACTTTCTTGGGTGGCGTAAGCTATGGTACCTTGCTGGCTAGGCTTACGTAGGCCCTTGGGCCGATAGCCTAGTACCTACCCATGAACCTATGATTGTTCACCCACATGAAAATTAAAAATGGCTGCTAGCTGAATTTTAATGGTCAAATAACTAGTCCCACTGTGGAAAAATGGAAGGGAGAAATTCCAACACTGCAGGAATATGTGCTGAAAAAATAGTCCACTTTTGGAGACCCAAAAAGAGAACCTTTTCCACTTACTCTTGTACATTTTCCTGTGGAAGACTTATGAGATGAAGTAAGAATTGAACTACTTGGGGAAAAAAGCCTGGACTGACTAGCCAAAATGGGAATTGGAGAAACTTTATAGTTAGTTTGAAAGGCCTTAATGTCTGGATGCAGCATATCGGATGGGCGAGACAAAAGATTTGGATGCAGGTCCAGCAGCCATTGGGGGAGGGGGACAAGGTGAGGCCAAAGAAAGGAGAATCTCCCTTGTGAGGCCAGAAAGGGGCACAGAGGATGACTGTAGTCTTCTGCTGAGATGTTTTCTGTAGGAATTAGAATGCTTTCTGTAGGAATTTAGGAATTAGAAGGTAGGTAGTTGGGTAAGCAAACAGGAGACTGGAGGGCCAATACTGAACTAAAACATCTTTCTGTGACTCCTGCTCTGAGGAATTAGGGCAAAATAACCTGCTGCATTTTAGAGAGTAGTGAAAAGATCACAGCAAGGTTGGCCCCACTGGCAAAAGATATGTGATTCCACTGCTGGACTGAGAGACCACTTGTGAGATAGTAGTAAAGTTCTGCTCAACCTGTCTGCTAACGTGCTGGAACTTCCTCTGTATGCACATTATTATTAGAAAGCAGCTGGAAGACACTGCCCATTGCTAAGCTCTCATCGCTTCTTAATACAATGGGTATTGACTGTGTTCCACTTTGCTTGCTGAGGTACCATACTACTGTCATGTTGTCTGTCTGTATAGAGATCACCCCTACAGGAAGGACATCTTTAAAATCCTGCAACTCTAGGACTGCCCTCATCTCTAAGACGTTGATATGAAGAATGGCCTCTGTCAAGGACATGCACCTTGGGCCATCTTCCCCATGTAAAGCCCCCCCCCCCAAGGTAGGAAGCATCCGTTGTTATTGTGGCCTTGGACAGGGTAGTAATGAAGGGACGTTCGTGAGTTCCTACCTGTGACAGAAACTATTTATGTGCTCTCTGCAAATTTTTGATAAAAAAAATTGAAAAGGACGTGGGCTGATCTTTGAAAGACCAGTAAATTGCTAGCATCCACTGAAATGCTCTCATCCACTGAGATGCTCTCATATAATGTCTTGCCAAGAGAATCAAGGTAATGGAAGCTGCTATCGACCCCAGATGTTGTAAGACTAACCTGGTTGGTGGTGTCTGGTGTAAAAGAAGCTGTAAAGCTTGATTTATCAAGGTGGATAGACAGTTTTGCAACAGTCAATATCTGTACTGTTGTGTCCAGGTGAGCTCCTATGAACTCCAGTACTTGAACTGGTGTGTACCTGGATTTGTCATGATTCATTGCAATACTTAAGAAGGAGCAAAGCTCAGACTGGAAGAGACCTGGTACAAGTAGTGAGGAGATGGTCATCTAGATAAGGGAACACATGGAGCCCCTGCAGTCAGATATGAGCTGCAACCACTGTCATGCATTTGGTGAACACCCAGGGGGCTGTGGTGAAGCCAAAAGTCACGGCTCGGAACTGAGAATGTCTGGCTCCCAGCTAGAAGTGAAGGAATCTCCTGGATTGCCTGTCCATCTTGATGTGGTAATACACATCCTGAAGACCTGTTTAGTACGTCCAATTGTCCTTCCTCAAAAATGGTAGGACAGACTGTACCATGACCATCTGGAACTTGGAGTGTCTGACATACTGGTTCAGCCAGCTGAGTTCCAAGACTGGACTGATGTCCTCATTCTTTTCTGTCACCAAAAGGATCCTCAGGTGATTTCAGAATCCTTGCATGTCTGGAGGGACCTCTTGGATGATTTGCTTTCTAAACAGCTTTTCTATTTCTAAAGCTGCTGCCTTTTTTTTTTTGAGAGGGTAGCATGTTGGGAAGTTTGTTTACTAATGGGGGTAAGGAAATAATGGGGATGTAATATAATAACATCTGGTTACACCTGGCCATACTCGGCCATCTTTGGTGATGCATGTTGAGGCTTATGGGTGCAGATACAAGTGCTCACTGACCACCTCCAGTGTACAGTAGTTGGGCAACCACTCAGGAACATTGGTAAGGCTTCTAGGAGAAAAGTTCCTGGAATCCCAGGTTCTGTAGGCCTCCTCTGCCATAAGTGCAGACTTCTTCCAGTAAGTATAACCCTCTGCCTCAGGAAACTCCGTCTCCAGAAGTAACCTGAGAAAACCCTTGGGATTCTCAGAACCATAGCTTTTTACTGCCTTTCTAGTTTCTAGGACCTCTGGGGGGAAAAAATCCCATCCTTATCACTTCTGGAAAGTATGTCCTTTATCTTTGTGCTGAACAGAGTTGAGCCGTCATATGTAGCATTGATAAAAGACATCTTAAAGAGCTCTGTAAAATCATACAATGCACCAAGGCATGTCTCCTAACCGCAATGCCTGTACCTGCATCTCTCAAACCACCATCCATTGCATTAGAAATTAGTCACATGGAGGCATTCTACAGGGATTTAAGGCTAGCCAACTACAAACTCAAAGTCTTTTTGTCCTCCGCAGACAAGGACCCAGAGAGCTCCTTTGTTAAGTCCCTCTGAAATCTATTTTTGTGCCAAATAGTTCAGCAACCTTAGAGCAAAGGCTGCAGAAGCATAAACTCACTTCCTAAATTTGTCCAAGGCCCTAGAGTCCTTGTTAGGAGGATGGACAGATGGACTTTCCTCAGTGAGCTCTTTCTTGGTGGCTGCCTCTACTACCATGGCATCCACTATCAGGCCCGTGTTCTAGTAAAAATGGTCTTTAGAGACTACAAGGTATTTGTCTATTTTTCAAGGAATGGGTTCCATAGCATCCAGTTCCTTCCATACCTGGTGAGAGATCACATCCACCATCTTATCAGCTGGGGGAACCACTCAGGAAGTAGCTGAGCTGACTCCAAAGGCTTCAAAAAACTGATCCTGATTGAGGGTAAGTTTTGGAAGACCAACCTCCTTTCTGTCTCAGAAGTTCTAGAATCCCCCTGAATGAGACGTCCTCAAGTGGTAATCTGGGTATCATTCTTGATCAAAATCCATGTTTTCTATCAACAACTCCAGGGGGAGAATCAATGTGCCAACTCCTGCACTTATGCTTCTGATTAGCCTCCTCAAGGAGATGTTCCGGGAGGACTCAAAAGACTGGGGGGGTGCCCTTAATGAGGACCGTCTCAAGGGTTGTATGAACCAGCTGCCCTGATGGAAAGGAATGAGCAGGATCAGGACCCTGTGCAACCAGCTGAGGAGCAGGTGGAGCTAAGAGGGAAAGAGATGTCCAGTCTACAGCACTGGAGAAAGTTCTCGCCACCTCCCCAAATGCAGAAGTTGAGAGGGAACCCAGGGACACCCTGATAGAAGCCGAAGCTACTGCACTGGGATGAGCAATGGGATCAACTCAACCCCGCTCCAAGGCAGGAGCCAAGCTACCCAAAGCCGAAGGCCCAAGAGGAAGGGAATTCTCCAACAACTTGCGAGTTGAGCCCTTGCCCAGGAAGTTGGCTCTGAAGCTATTGGCTCCTAAAAACAGAGGTGGCTAACTTCATGGCCCCCATGCAAATGGTGAACAGTTGCATGATCGCCAAATCACACACCAATGCACTGTACGAACAAATACACAAATGCATGGATCTAGTCATACCCAATAGAACCAAGACGCTCTCCTCCATAGAAAAAGGAAGCCAGTCTGGTGATCCCCTGTCATGAACAAACGAAGGAACAAACTGATGCAGAATAAGGTGAAGTCCCAAGACTGGAAAAACTCCCTTATCAGCCTCAACAAAACGTTGAGATCCCTCATCAAATCCTCTAAAGCTAGCTATGAAAACAGAATTGCAGCAGACAGTAAAAGACAACCACAAGGCCTTCTACAGTTATGTAATGAATCTCCATGGCAATACCCAGATTTGCTCTGAGCTACTGCACAATGGTACAGCCTATACTGAGCCAACAGATATTGCCAATATACTGGCCGACAGATTCAGTGCCAACTTTATCCCACCCAGTATTACTGCTCCACACATTAAAACAGCACTGTCCAAGGCCAAGAATACAGCTTCTATGGGACCTGACAATATCCCTGGCTGTCTTCTATATGATCTACAGAGTGAACTGGCACCTCACCTGTGTGCCCTGTTCAAGCACAGCCTCACCTCAGGCTTTGTTCCTACCAAATGGAACACTGCTACAGTCAATCCCTCTCCACAAAGGAGGAGCGACTACAGACCCTGGGAACTATCGCCTCACTAGCCTGATATGCAAAGCTATGGAATGCATCATCATGGACCTAATAAACAAGGATATAAGGAATCTCCAAACTCTGGATCCCATGCAGTTTGGTTATGTGAAGAGTAGATCAACCTGGTCGACTTCTTTGAGTCAGTCACCAGAGCTGTGGATGAAGGCAAGGTGGTTCATACAGCCTACCTTGATCTGGCCAAGGCCTTTGGTACCATTCCCCATTCAGGAATCATAGAAAAACTCACTAAGCTAGGCATCAACCCGTATATCACTAGGTAGGTTGCAACAAACTGGCTCACAGATAGAACCCACAGTGTGAAAGTAGCTGACTACAAGTCAGACTGCCGACCAGTCACGAGTGGAGTCCCACAGGGTTCGGTCCTGGGTCCTCTCCTGTTTGATATCTACTTCTCTGAAGTCCAGGTCAACACGAAGGGACTCTGGCTGACATAGTTCGCAGACGATTGCAAGTTGGGAGCTATTATTAACTTCCCAAGTGATGCTGACATCCTACAGAAAGCCCTCACGGAGACCAACGACTGGTGTCAGAACCATGGCCTTAAGCTCAATGTCAAAAAATGTGTCATCATACTCTTTGAGAAAAACCTGGTTCCCATGAATTACCACACTGATGGTAGTCCACTGAACACATAAGGCATTATAAGAGATCTGGGAACACAGGTTGACAGCAACCTCTCTTTTGACCACCACATTGCCACTATGGTCAGAAAGTCCTTCTATGTGGCACACCTCATTACTAAGGGTTTTGCATCCAGGAAGAAAGAGGTTATTGTCTCCCTCTACTCTTCCCTCATTAGGCCAATCATAGAGTACAATGCCCCATTTGGCATGTACCTCACTAGACACCTGCAACAACTGGAGAGGCCGCAAAAGTACCTCACAAAGAGGATCCTAGGCCTTAAACACTTGTCCTATATGGACAGACTCAAAAAACTCCAACTATTCTCTGTCTCATATTGCCTACTTAGAGGCAATCTCTGCTTGAATTACAAAGCCATGTCTGACCCAGCTCTGTTAGAAATGCTACATCTAAACAAATCCCAATCACTCTGCACCACATGCTCCAGAGACCTCAACCTCATTACCACAATCAACAAAACATGCTGGAGGGACAGGCTCATAACCCAGAAACTGCCCATGCTATGGAACAGACTTCCCATACATGTCAAACAGAGCACCTCACTGGCCGTCCTCAACAGAAATCTTGATGAGTGGATGGGAAATAGAAAATTCACCCTGGGGATCACTCCAGCGACTCTACTCAACAGAGGCACTGGGAACCAAGGTCGGATGGCACAATGCCAGGAGAATCTTATGAGCTAGGCTTGTAAAGGCTCCAGGGCCATTAGCCTAGTACACACCTATGAACCTACGTCACCAATATCTGTCTGGCTCCAAGGAAACTGGAACCAGTTGGATCAGAGAAAATTCTGCAGTCGAAGAAAAGCATAACTTTGGATCAAATGTGGACAGCCCAGAAAATCCCAGACCCAAAGTCCATGAAGATAGATGTTGGTTCTGAGTAGGAGAAGCCAAAGACAAAGGGGAAGATGTAAAGCTCATGGATTCGATTGCAGACAGAGCCAGAAAAAACTCCTAACTGGATTTGAGCCCTGAGTAACGTCGTCATCAGCTTCTGTGAGATTTCTAGTACATCTTGAGGAGGAAAACATGGATGAAGGCCTGCGGCCTGGAGGATTTCTGCCTGGGTCTCTCATGAAAAGGATAACACAGCCTGGGGGGAGACAGGCTACAGAGAAAACTTCCATCTGCGGAAAGGAAGGAGTTCTGGATCACAGAGGATTCAGATCTGAAAAGGCTGTCAGATCCAAAGGCCTCAAAAGTTTAGCAGACGGAGCTGAAGACAATGACAAAGGAGGAGAGTAGTCAGTGAATCTCTTCCTTGTCTCTCAGCTTTTCTCTTTAGACTTATCGCTTTTGTCCCCCTTTTTATCTGAGGTCTTTTTCCCAGATTGTGCCCTCTAGAAGCAGACAATTTAGAGGATTCACCAGGTGGGAGAACAGCCTTGAGAAGCAACTTATTACAGAGCTCAATGATGGTTTGGTGTCCAAAAACATGCAGATTGCGCAGTCTTCTTCAAGTGGACACCCCCCCAAATATACACAATTAAGGTATGCATCCAAATTAGGCATTTTTGTGGGTACAGGCCACACATTTGTCAACCCCAGTTGGTTTGTCAGGCATAACTAAACAGACAACACCATGCTGACAAAGCCACAAGAAATAGAAAGGAGAACAAAAACAGAGCCGACAACAAATGTAGTGAGGTAGTACCCTAATACTAGGCAGTAATAATAGCAATAGTATGAAGAAAATAAAAGGAAAATGACTAGTAACAGAAAAATAAAACAGGTACCAATGGAGAGTATGAGAGAGATTCACTATAAAGATTTTTTTTAATTGGTAAGGGGAAGTGAACAACTATAAAAGTTAACACAGAATTAAAAGGAAATAAGCTAAGACAAACTTAACTGAGGAAAGCCTGAGCAAATGAATTGCGTCTGTCTTAAATGAACAGCAAATAAGATCTGGAGTAATGTTGGGGGCATGAGAGGATTATGAGAAATGGGGGAGCCTGAGCTACTGTTTGAGTATGAGGCTTCTCAAGAAGAACTATTTAAAAAAAAGTACAGCTAGAAGACAAAGCACACAGAGAAAACCTGAGATTTTCTGCTTTACCCGAAAAACTGAAAGGAAGAGACTGCATTAAATTTTATGAAAGTACAATTAAGCATCTACACTGGTATTCCACAACAGGATCTGTTACTAAAGGGCATATTATATCTATGTTCTAAATATGCCCATAAGAAAAAACTCAGTAAAGTCATAAAGATAAACTCATATCAACAGAAGGAACTTCTGACAAAAATGTAAGTAGAAGGATAAATATCATCAACTAGGAACACCAGAATGTTCGTGGAAAATGATTATTCAATATACACCCGACAGAAGAGAAGCAAGGTTATCCCTCCAATTAGAGGGCAATGAGGGGCAGGGGTGTGACTGAAGTGGATATATTTAGCTATCTTTGTAGTATTTTTCAACGAAAGAGCAAAGACATTTTTGGATGCAGAACAGGCCAAAAGAGGAAATCAAAAAGTTTATCCAACGAAATGTGAGCTAAAAGTTGAAAGGGATTCTGCTTTTCATTATTCTGACAATGTAAGGGTTCAGACACAACTTGCAGAGAAACAAGCAAATGCATTTCTACTAGTAACAACCATCTCAGTATGAATCATAGCAATGCAAAATCAATTCATTTAGTGACAACCAGGATACTTTTTCTTAAGCTTGTAATTCAGTTAATTGAGAGTATGCAAGTTGTTTTTCACATCTGGGAGGGAAGTGAGATGGGACAAGCAAGGATGGGGTGGGTGCAGAATGGGACATATGAACTAACATGCACTGTCAACATGATTAAACCTAACATTAGCATGGGTGAAGCCTGTGGGTACAGTTGTCTATCTGCAACATCTGCCCACACATAGAGGGGTAAGTTCCTTTTTTTGGAAAATGAATTTAGTTGCTTGGGTTGGGAGTTTAAAGAAAATGTACACAGTAGTTTTGTTTTCTGAAGGTTTCTTTTTTTTTTGTTTTTTTTTTAAAGAAAAGTCTGGGAACTGAGACAGGAGTCTAAACAGTGACTAGTTCAGCCTGCCAAACACTGATGTTATGCATGTAAATTGCTACTTGGGAACATATATTCAACAACCTTTCATGTAGAATATGTGAAAGTAATAGCATCTTGCATCTTATCAGATTGTTTCCCTTGTCAATCATATCATAGAATGTGGATGTCATTGCAGGTATGGAAAAAAAAAGCAAAAAGAGTACTGAATTATATTAAGATGTGTACAGCACAAATAGCAATGTTGCAGGGACACACCTAAATAAAAATTAGCGTGTGAATTTGGCAAAAAAGAAGTTATGTTCTTAACATAATGTTCCATCTGTGCTGTCGATCTTCATTCATTCTTGACTGTTGGGTTTGGTTCCGACCTTCGGAACCAACTTGGCCATTATATCAAGCTCACACCAGCCAAAAATTCTCAAGCTAAGGCTACACATACTGCCTCTCTTCCCTTTACCTCAGATTGAGTTTGCCCATTATGAAGAAAAATACGGAAGCTCTGTCTGAGCAACAACCTTACTAGAATCCCAGGACTAGTTCAGAACCTCTAGGAGTCCCTAGGAAGGGGCAGGACGGTGACGATGAGATGTCAAGAATGAATGAAGATCGACAACACAGAAGGAACGTTATGGTAAGAACATAACTTCTTTATCTGATGTCGTCAATCTTCATTCTTTCTTGACTGTTGGGGCAGAATCCCCAGCTATTTTAGATCCTGGGAGGCCCTATGGAAGGATATTCCTGAGCTCCATAGAGGTAAAGGATGCTCTTCCCCCAGAGACCATGTCTAATTTGTAATGAGTGATAAAGGTTTGAGTAGCAGCCCAAGTTCTGTTGCTCATATGTCTTCCATAGAAGATCTGGAATGGAAGACTTCTGAAGTGGAAACAGATCTGGTAGAATGAGCTTTAACTTTTGTTGGCAAGTCAAGTTTATTCTGACTGTCAATAAATGTAATGCAGTCTCTCAATTATTTTGATAAAGTGACCTTTGAAACTGATTTGCCAATCTAGTACCTGAAAAGGATAGAAACAGTTGGTCTGGTTTTCTAGATGATTTTGTTCTATCCAAGTAAAACAGTAACTGTCTGTGGACGTCCAACTAATGTAAGCAATACTCTCCCTTATTTGAAAAATTAGGAAAGAAGACTGGTAAATCTATGGTCTGGTTGATACTGGAGTCAGAGACCACTTTAGGAAGAAAGGAGGGATTAGTTCTGAGTGATACTCTCTCTTTCGGAAAAATGACATATGGATGCTTCACACACACACAGCCTGTAATTCTGAAATTCTCCTGGCATATGTGATAGCTACCAGGAAGAGGGTCTTCCAAGATAAAAATCTGAGGTCACAGGTGGCTGATGGCTCAAAGGGTTGATGAACTAAACATTGCAAGACCAACGTTAGATCCCAAGGCACTATAGGACCTTTGAAAGGTGGCTTCAAATGTAGAGCGTCCTTGAGAAAGATTTTGCAAAGACTTTGACACATCAAAGAATGATCATCAAATTCATTATGGAAATTCAAAATGGGAGCTAACTGAACTCTAATGGTAGAAGCGGAGGCTCCCAACTGAAATAAGGAGGCTAAATATTCCAGGACCTTATCAACCAGAACATAGAAAGACTCAAAACTGTTTTTAGCCGAACAGATAGAAAATCTCTTCCATTTGCCAAGGTAAACTCTTCTGGTGGACGGTTTATGAGAAGCCAAAAGCATCTTTTGCACTGGGGAAGACAAATTATTTTGCCTGGTAATTACTGGAATTGGAGAAACCAAGCTGTCAGCTTGAGGAGTTGAAGGTTGGGATGGACCAAGCCCTAAGGATGAGAAAACAGAACTGGATTTCGATCCAGCGTCCATAGGCGGTGAACCAGATGAAGACCAGAGAAAGGGAAAACAGATTTGACGGGGCCCAATAAGGTGCAATGAGAATCACTTTGTTTCTCAACTGTTAGGCTTTCTTCAGAAATTGGGTATTAGAGGGATCAGTGGGAAGGCATATAGAAGTCCCAGGGGCCAATCATGGAGAAGTGCATCTCTCCAGGACACCTCCCGAGGGGGGTACTAGGGCAAAGTAGCTGCTGCATTTGTGGTTTATTGGAGAGGCAAACAGGTCACAGCAAGGCTGACCCCATCAACGAAAAATTCTTGTCACTACGTTGGGATTGAGAGACCAATCATGAGGTAGAAGGATACACCTGCTTAGCTTGTCCGCAATCACGCTGGAATTCCCTGGGATATGCATTGCTAATAGAAAGTGGTTGGAGGCAATTGCCCACTACCAAACTCTTAGAGTTTTGCGACATAAAGAGAAGGATCTGGTTCCCCTGTTTGTTTATGTACCAGACTACTGACGTGTTGTCTGACTGGATAGAAGAGCAGACTGGAATGCCTGCAACGCTAAAAGCACTGCCCTTAGTTCTAGGACACTGATGTGCAGACTGGCCTCCTGAGGGGACCAAGCACTTTGGACTGTCTTAAAAATGCCCCCCACCACCCTATCAGGGAAGCATCAGTGGTCACTATGGCTTTGGGCTGAGGGGGTGGAAGGGACGACTTCATAAATTCTCTTCTGGCTTTACCCACAAAGATAACTACTGCCTGCAGTGGTTTGTTATCAGGATTGGATGAGACACTGGGTGAGTTAACAGTGACCCTTATGACGCCAGGAGCCACTGAAGCAGCCTCATGGGGTACCTCGCCAGGGGGACTGAAGTGATCGTTGCTGCCATGGACCCAAGAAGTTAAAGAATTAGACCTGCAGGGACTTTTTCTTGAGAGAATATCACTTGTAGTTGCAACCTCAGCTTTAACAGTCTGTGATGAGGAAGGGAAGCCACGCAGGATTTCATGTTTAGTTTTGCTCCAATGAATTCTAGATCCTGTGTGGGAGATAGTTATGATTTTTCTCTGTTGATTGAAACGCCTAAGAACTCGACAAGGTGTAGAATGGAGTCTAAGGTGCAAAGTAGTAGATGCCTGGTGGGGGCGGTGAGAAGCCAGTCATCTGAATATGGAAACACACGGAACCCCTGTAGCCTTAAGTGAGCTGCTACAACTGCCATGCATTTGGTGAAGACACTGAGTGCTGTGGTGAGACCAAAGTGCAGTGCTCGAAATTGGTAATGCCAGTCTCCTAGCCGGAAGCGGTGTTACCTTCTGAAGTGTTTGTACATCTTTATGTGGTAATACACATCCTGAAGATCTATGGAGCACATCCAATCATCTTTCTCCAGAAAAGGAAAGATTGACTGAACCGTGACATTATGGAATTTTGTTTGTTGCACAAATTTGTTCAATACACTGAGGTCTATGATTGGCCTCTAGACATTGTCTGTTTTGGTACTAAATAGAATCTTGAGTAAAATCTGGATCCTATCTGTTCTGGTGGGACTATCTGGATGACTTTTTCGAAGCAGCTTTTGAATCTCTAGTGCTGTTATATCCCTCTGACTGGGTGGAACATCGGGGATGTGCCTTTGTGGTTTGGGAGAAAGACTGAAGGGAATATGGTAACCTGTGGTAATTACTGTCTGCACCCAGGAATCTGATTTTATAGAGTGTGCCAGGCTGCATGGTGCAGACAATCTTCTTCTGACTGCTTCCAGAGGTAAGCAATCGGGCCGCCACTCAGGAGCGCTGGTGGGATTGTCCAGGAAAAGAATCCCTGCAACCCTGGTTGCGCAGACACCCTCTGCCACAGGAGGTGTGTCTTCCCAAAATGCCCCCCCCTGCCCCGGGGGGAATGCTTGCCGCGTGTGTCCCAAAAAGGTCCTTGGGTCTTTCTGAACCAAATCTTCCCACTCCTCTGATTCCTGGAGTAAGGTTGTTGAGGAGTGGAAAAACGCACGCCTACAGCAGAAAGGGCTTTTCCGTCCTTCTCACACCTTAGAAAGTAAGAAAATGAAGAAACTAGCAGAAATAGTTAGAAAGATAGTCATATAACCAAAAGGATTTTTAGCACTTAGCTGAGAGCATGGCTGAAGCATCTGATTTTCTATGCGGCAAATGAGATCTGAAGTAAAGGGAAGAGAGGCAGTATGGGTAGCCTTAGGTTGAGAGTTTCTGGCTGGTGTGAGCTTGATATAACAGCCGAGTCGGTTCTGAGGGTCAGAACCGAACCCAACAGTAAAGAATGAATGAAGATTGATAGCATCAGATGAAAGGATTCCAGAATGGTTATTCAGCGGGTATCAAGGTTAATGGAAAAGAGGGGTAATATCAATTGCAACATGGGGCTCCCATAGTGACAGAGGCGGAGAAAGAAATACAACAAGGGTAGATTTGTGATAAATGGGGGTTACTGGCAAGAACATATATATATATATTACACATACGTATATATAAACACATATATATATATATATATATATATATATATATATATATATATATATATGGGTCTACTTCACTTGAGCTAAATTTCATTTGATTGACACCCATTTGACCTACACCAAATTGACCTAAATGTCACTTGACCTAAAACTCATTTGACTGACACCCATTTCACCAACAGCTTACAATGCTGAATTGCAACATACTAAATCTTAAACCATAAACAAACACACTTAGAAAACCAATAACTTACCCTTTCCAGAACTTAAAAACTACTTATTATTTACTATTAACAGAAACGGGACACTATACAAACAAAATAGGTGGGGGCTGTGCCCACCCCCCCCAACCCCAATTATATATACTAACTCCAGCATCACACTACAGTGGGGAAAAGGGCTTGTTCCTTTAACTTGCCTTACAGTACTGTACACGCTGCCACTACTGCTGGAGAACGAACAAAACATTCGACAAATTACTTTAGAGACTTCACATAAAAATGTAAATAGAAAAACACATTTAGAAACATTACAACACTACTTTCTACATGACTACTGGAATTCTAACAGTCAGCACTATAAGTTACAGTAATTCTTTTTATCACAAACAGGTAACAGGTGAAGGAAAACCCATAAGTCTATGTCTTACTTGTCGGTGAAATGGGTGTCAGTCAAATGAAATTTAGGTCAAGGGAAGTAGACCCATATATGTGTACAGTGGATATAAAAAGTTTACATACCCCTGTTAAAATGCAAGGTTTGTGCGATATAAAAAGAGACCACAATAAATCATTTCAAAACTTTTCCCACCTTTAATGTGACTTATAACCTGTACAATTCAGTTGAAAAACAAACAAATCTGTTAGGGGAAAACATATAAAAAATGTACAACATGCTGGTTGCATAAAGTACAGTTGTGTACACTTAACCATAAATGTAGATGTTTAAGTGTATTCACTATTGCAGTCATCACCTGTGAGTTTTTCTGCATCGACTGCTGTCGCTTGCTGAGTGACGTCAGGTCATCAGTGCTATAAAGCAAGGCAGCCGACGCCATTACATCAATTTTTCTTCCCCTAACCAGTCAGAAGCCCAACGAAATATGGTAGAGTGGTCCTGGTGGCAAAAAGCCACTGTATGAGCTTATGTCTCCCTAAGGAAAGAAGATATAAGGGGGAAGGAGGGAGGGAGTGAAACCAGGACTGCAACAGTGAATATACTTGAACATCTACATTTACGTTAAGTGTACACAACTGTACTATGTTCTTTGTGTTTCAATGTTGCAGTCATCACTTGTGGGAGGATTCCCAAAGCTGAGGACAGGGGTGGCAGGATTAGTAAGAGACCTAGGCCTGGGTCAGCATACCCTGCCAAACTGCAGATGCAAACCCTGCCCTAGCCTTAGAGAAAAGAGGTAGGTGGTAATGTTTGAGGAATGCTGCGTAAGTGGAGGCTGCCCTAGTGGAATGGGTACGAATAGACTTAGGGGGTGGCATCCCATGTAATCTGTAGCACAAATGGATACAGGGTGATAGCCACTTGGAAATGGTTTGTTTGGAAATGGGCTTCCCCTCTGCCCCTGGGGCAAAGCTGACAAGAAGTTTATCCGTTTTCCTAAAGGGTTTAGTATGGTCCAGACAGAATCTGAGCTGTCTGTGCACATGTATTCGGTGCAGAACTCTTTCCCCCTTGTTTTGAGGGTTAGGAAAGAAGGTTGGTAGATGTATGGCCTGGTTGAGAGTTGCATTAGATACCACCTTGGGCATAAAGGAGGGGTTAGTCCTCAGGGAGACCCTGTCTGCATGGAAAATGATGAAGGGCTCTACGGCCATGAGAGCCTGAAGTTCTGAAACCCTTCTGGCTGAGGGGATAGCTAGCAGAAAAGCAGTCTTCCAGGAGGGGTATATCAGTTCTGCTGAAGCAGCAGGTTCGAAAGGTAGTACGGTTAGTTTTTCCAAAACATAATTCAGGTCCCAGGTTGGCGTGGGTGGCCTTCTGGGAGGTCTGAAATTAGAAGCCCCTCTGAGGAATTGTTTAATCAAAAGATGTGAGAACAGGGGCTGATCTGTAACAAAATGAGCTGAAATGGCTGAGGCGTGGATTTTAATAGAAGAGAAGGAGAAGTCGCTATTGAGCAACTCCACTAGGTATTCCAGGATAAGAGGGATGGAAGGTTGTGAGGTGTTGTCCCCTCTAGACAGACTCCAGGAGCAGAATCATTTCCATTTTCCTGCGTAAGATTTTCTGGTGCTGGGCTTTCTGGCCTCTGTGATAATGTTTAGGACCGGTTTGCTTAACAGGGGCCCCTTGTTTGACTTTAGGGTATTAGTCATGCTGACAATTTGAGAGTCTGCAAGTCTGGGTGCAGGAACCCCCCCCCCCCTCCACCTGAGTCAAGAAGTCTGAGATCAGGGGAAGCTGCCTGGGAGGCTGTAAATGTCAGGCTGCGCAGTAAGGGGAACCAATGCTGTCTGTGCCAATCTGGAGCAATAAGGATGGCCTTTGGTCTCTCCTCCCTTATCTTGATCAGTACCTTGGGAAAAAGAGGTGGAAGAGGGAATGCATACACAAAGGGAGTTCCAGGGGAAGGTCATGGCATCCACTTTCTACGCTAGGTGGCGATACTCCCTGGTACAGAATTTTTTCAGCAAGTGGTTGAGGTGCGAAGCAAAGAGATCCACCTCTGGAGTCCCCACTCCTGAGTGACTTGTAAAATGATTTTTCTGTGGAGCTGCCATTCGTGGGGGACCAGTAAGTTTCTGCTTAAGTGGTCTGCCAGGGTGCTGTTGATGCCTGGTAGATACTGGGCTATTAGGTGTAATCCCATGGAGGAGGCAGTCAGCCAGAGGTTCATGGCTAGCCTGCACAGAGGGTAGGATTGGTAATCCCATGGAGGAGGCCGTCAGCCAGAGGTTCATGGCTAGCCTGCACAGAGGGTAGGATTGGGTCCCTCCCTATTTGTTGATGTGCCACATTACTGTGGTGTTGTCTGTTTTGATGAGGAGAACCCCTGGCTTGAGATGGGGTTTGAAGGATGTCAGAGCCTTTTGTACTGCTATCATTTCCTTCTGGTTGATGTGTAAGGGAAGGTGCTGGGCATCCCAAAGACCTTGGGTGCACCTGCCTTCTAGGTGAGCACCTCAAGCAATGTCTGAGGCATCAGTGGTAATGGTCTGTCTGGTTGAGTGGAGGTTGAAGGGAAGATCCTTCTTCCTGGCACGGGTCTCTGCCCATCAGAGAAACTTGGCCTTTATACGGGGGATCACAGGGAGAGATGTCTCTACAGGCTGAGAGTCCTGACACCAAAGTTTCTTTAGATACCACTGAAGTTTTCTCATGTGAAGCCTGGCCAGAGGAATAAGAAGGATGCAAAATGCCATGTACCCCAAGGCTTGCAAAAACTTCCTTGCAGTGAGGTGACTTCTGGAAGCCAGCTGGATAAAGTAGAGAGGAAGGAAGCTCTGCTTTTCTGGGGATAGGGAGGCCTTTTGGGATGCTGTGTCCAGCAGTGCTCCCAAGAAAATGATCTTCCTGGAGGGTGTCTGCTTCGATTTCTTCTCATTGATGGTGTACTCTAAGGAGGTTAAGAGGGTTTTGACAAAGAGGAGGTCCTGGAACAGCTTTTCTTTGCACTCTGCCTAAATGAAGCAGTCGTCCAGATAAGGATAAATCTGTATATTTCTCTGTCTGCAAAATGCTACGGCCAGGTCTAAGCATTTGGTGAATACCCTGGGAGCAGTAGATAAGCCAAAGGGCAGGGCAGAGAACTGAAAGTGTTGTGAACCTGCTCTGAAGCACAGGAATTTCCTGCAGGATTCCCTTATGGGGATGTGGAGGTAGACATCTTTTAGTTCTAGGGTAACTAACCAGGCATTCTTTGTCAGCATAGGCAGCAGCTGCTGCAAAGTTAGCATTTTGAATATGGGGACCACCCCAGGAAGATGTTCAAAATGGATAGATCCAGGATGGGGGTGCCAAGTGCCCTCTTTTTCTGGGAACAAAAAAAGTCTGGAATAAAAGCTTTTGCCTGGTTGATCTTAGGGGACAAGGTCTACTGCCCCTTGGGAAATGAGAATTTGGACTTGTTCCAATGCCTCTGCCCACTGATTTGGGGATAAGTCTGGGTACCCTCTTGGAAATGGGAGTTCATTGAAAGAGAATTTGTATCCCTGAAAAATTATCTTTAAGACCCATTGGTCCGTTGTTACAGAAAGACAATTTTCTTTGCAGAGCCTTCCTCCTAGTTTTTGATGAGTGAAAGGATGGCAGAGGGGAGAGATGGAGTCATTGAGAGTTTTTGCCATAGAGGGATGGCTTAGAACTCCCTGCCTTTGAGGTGGAAGTGGTCCACTGTTTGGTTCTCTGCTGTCCTAGACTTTTTGTGAGAGGCCCTTGTGGCAGCCTAACCAAGTTACAACTTCAGTGACTACTACCATGTGGGTGACCCAAGATAAGCCATCTTTGGTCCAGGATACAGCTGTTCATTCACTTGGACTCCTGTCCCCAACTCTAAACAGATTAATTCCAATGGTCTTTCACTTCAGCACTCCTCATACTTAAAAAGTATATTTTCTTATTTTCTGACAGGTCATCTTTTTAAATGCACCCCCCCTTATGGAGCATTGTTTCCATTTTCAGAGCTTGTTTTCAGTACAAAATTCTGGACCTTTCAGTTGGTAGCACTGTTCTGTTACTCAGTATTTGTCTTTCTTAATTCCCAACTATCTATCCCTATCAGTCTCACTCCCAGTAGGGTACATCTTCCAATAAGCAGCATTTCCCTATCACTCTACAGAAATTTTAACATCTTTTTCCATGCATCCTCCTATGCTAGAATCCTCCCCCGACTTCCACGACTAGGTCATCACTGTTAATTTTCATTGCTATTTTGTATTCCTCTCGTTGGCGCACGCAAGGTTTCTTGGATCAAAGAGTGAAACTTCCATTGCTACTACCTTATCCTGGAGTCCAATAGCCAAAGCCATCTCTTCCCTGTTTAGCCATCCTAAGCTATGCCCCCTAAATGGATTGCCTAAACCCAACTCCTCCAGAGCATTGTTACTCCCCTACTACAGCACTATGACTTGACCTCTTTCTCAGTGGTGAATCTTTTTGACAACAGTTACTGTTTTATTTTACTTCAACCCTGACTAATCAGAGAAGTTGTGGATACTCACTGGCATTCACATTTTGCTTCTCTGATTAACTGATTTGATTGTCCATAGATATACTCACTGAGTCACCCACCCTCTGTCTTTGTCGTGAAGCTCCCATCATTACCCCGCCTAAGTATCCCAACTGTCAGTGGTGATCACCTCCATCCACCCTCTGTCTCTTTTTCTTAAAGCCCCCATCCTTACCCTGCCCAAGTATCCCAATTGTCAAACAATAATGGCACAATTTTTCAAATTTTAACCTTCAGACAGACCTTCTCACCAATTTAAAATGTGGTATCCATAGTTGAATTTAAAAGCAACACTTCTGTTAATCAAACATAGACCCTTTGATGAACTGCTCTCTCAGTTATGCAGTTTTTCTTTTCTTTTGCAATATATAAACACAGGAAAATATGTGTAATACTGAATAAATAAATGTAAATGTATATCTGCCTGAAGTTCAGAAGCCAATCTGGTGATCCCCTGCCATAAACAAACTTTACAACAAAAGGAAGAAACTGTTGCAGAAAAATGGAAAATCCCAGGATGCAAAAAACTCCATTACCAGACTCAATAAAAAGCTGAGATCCCTCATAAAATCCTCCAAAGCCAGTTACGGACATAAAATTGCCAAAGATTCCAAAGACAACCACAAGGCATTCTATAGCTACGTCAAGAATCGAAATAACAATGCTCAGATCTGCTCTGAGCTACAACAGAATGGCATTAAATATACTGATCCCAAGGATATTGCCACTATCCCGGCAGATCAATTCAGTGCCAGCTTCACCCCCTCTCTCACCCCATAAAGGGCCCTCTCACCCCATAAAGGGCCCATCTCAATACCGAAAGATTGCCAAATTCCAGTAATAACGGCCACACAGGTAAAAACCGCACTCTCCAAAGATAAGCATATAGCATCCACGGGACCAGATGACATCCCGGGCCATGTACTACATGAACTATAAAATGAACTGGCACCTCGCTTAAGTGTCATGTTTAATCATAGCTTCATGTCAGTCTTCGTACCCAGTGAGTGGCACACAGCTACAGTGATCCCACTCCACAAGAGGGAATCTACCGCTCCATCAGTCTAATGAGCCTGATCTGCAAGGCCATGGAACTTATTATCATGGAACTTATAAACAAAGACATTGTCAACCTTCAAAAACTGGACCCCACCCAGTTTGGGTTCGTGAAGGGCCGATTTTGTCTTCTGAACCTGACTTTTCTGAATCAGTCTCCAGAGCTGTCGACGAGGGTAAGGCAGTCCCACACAGCCTAGCTGGACCTCGCCAAGGCCTTCAACATCATCCCCCACTCTGGAATCATAGATAAACTTACTAAGCCGGGCATTAATCCCGACGTCACTCGATAGGTTGCCAACTGGCTTACTGACAGAATCCACACTGTAAAAGTAACATACTCCAAAATCCAGCTTCAGACAAGTGGAGTACCTCGGGGTTCACTCCTGGGACCACTCTTGTTTGGCATCTACTTCTATGAAGTACAGGCCAGCATTAAGGGACTCTGGCTAACAAGTTCCGCAGATGACTGCAAACTGGGAGCCATTATTGAATCCCCAAATCATGTGGGTATTCTACAAAAGGGCCTTACAGAAACAGATGCTTGGTGCCAGAGCCATGGGTTCAAGCTCAGTGTCACGAAATGTATAGTTATCCCCTTTGGGATAAAACATGTACCCATGAATTACTACATAGGTGGCAGTACACTAAACACCGAAAGTGTGATAAGAGACTTAGGGACACAGGTGGACAGTGGTCTCACCTTCGATAACCACATCGGCACAACATCAGGAAATCCTTCTATGTGGCACACCTCATCACTAAGGGCTTCTCATCCACAAAAAGGGGGTCATTGTCCAACTGTACTCATCCCTCATTAGACCCATTACAGAATACAACGCCCCACTTGGTATGTACCTCTCAAGACATCTGCAACAACTGGAAAGGCCACAGAAATACCTCACTAAAAGAATCACAGGCGTAAAGTAGATGCCCTATGCTGACCGTACTCAGAGGCGATCTCTGCTTAACATACAAGACCATGTCAAAACCAGAGCTGTTGGGCACGCTACACTTAAAGAAATACCAATCCCTCAGAGCCACACGCTCCAGGAATCTAAACATTGTCATCACAATGAACAAAACAGTTTCTGACCCGGAGACCCCCAGACACTGGAATAGGCTGCCCATACATGTCAAGCAGAGAGCTACTTTGGCCCTCTTCAAAAGGAACCTTGACAACTGGATGGGAGATAGGAAATTCCCCCTGGGGATCACGTCTGTCTCCCTGCTAGACAGGGGTCCAGGGAAGTAAATATTGTGGGAAGAAATAGCCAGGGAATTGCTATGGTTAGGCTTGTATAGACCCTAGGACCGATAGCTTAGTATCAATCTATGAACCTATAAAAACTTATTTACCAGACTGAATTTCCACAAAAAAACTGCTGTGATGTGTGTTTGAATTTTTATAACATTTTGGATTTTAGCTGTACAATCCCATGAGACAAAGAAGCCTTTTGTGTTTAACATATATATATATATATATATATATATATATATATATATATATATATATATATATATATATATATATACACACACACACACACACACACACATATATATATATATATATATATATATATATATATATATATATATATATATATATATATATATATATATACGTACATATACAGTGGATATAAAAAGTGTACACATCCCTGTTAAAATACCAGGTTTTTGTGACATAAAAAAATAAGACCACAATAAATCATTTTAAAACTTTTCCCACTTAATGTGACCTACAACCTGTGCAATTCAACTGAAAAAAACAATTCGTTAAGGGAAAAAAATATAAAAAATAAAAAACGTACAATAAGCTGGTTGCGTAAGAGTGCACACCCTTAAACTAATACTTTGTTGAAGCACCTTTTGATTTAATTATAGCATTCAGTCTTCTTGGGTAGGAGTCTATCAGCATGGCACATCTTGACTTTGCAATATTTGCCAACTCTTCCTTGCAAAAGCACTATCTATTTGTCAGACTGTGAAGGCATCTCTTGTGCGTAGAACATTTTCAGGTCAAACCACAGATTCTCTATTGGATTTAGGTCTGGGCTCTGGCTGGGCCATTAAAAAAACTTTAATTATCTTCTGGTGAAGCCATTCTTTTGTCGATTTGGATGTCTACTCGAGCTACACGCTCTAGGGATATAAACCTCAACACAACAATAAACAGAACATGCTGGAGGGATAGATTCCCTTCGCAGAGACTTCCCTTACTATGGAACAGAGTCCCGATCTACATAAGACAGAGCCCCTCACTATCACTCTTCAAGAGGAACCTTGATGAGTGGATGGGTAACAGAACGTTCACACCGGGGATCACACCAACAGCACTACTAGATAGGGGCGAAGGGTACTAGCTGCTAGTACAAGGGTCTAGGGAACTACTAAAGGGGCGGTGAATACCACACAACGTGGCTGGGCTAATATATGCCTTCGGGCAGATAGCCCAGTACCAACCTATGAACCTATGCTTAGGGTCATTGTCGTGTTGAAAGGTGAAAGTCCTCTTCATCTTCAACTTTATAGCAGACGCCTGAAGGTTTTGGGCCAAAAGTGACCGGTATTTGGAACTGTTCATAATTCCCTCCACCTGGACTAAAGCCTCAATTGCAGGTGAAGAAAAGCAATCCCAAAGCATGATACTGCCACCACCATGCTTCACCGTGGGGATGGTGTTCTTTTGGTGACGCAAAGTGTTGCTTTTGCGCCAAACATACCTTTTAGAATTGTGGCAAAAAATTCAACCTTGGTCTCATCAGACCAGAACACATTTTCCCACATGCTTTTGGGAGACATGATGAATTGTTTTGCAAATTTTAGCCGGGCCTGGATGTTTTTCTATGTAGAAAAAGGCTTCCGTCTTGCAACCCTACCCCATAGCCCAGACATATGGAGAATATGGGATATTGTTGTCACATGTAGTATACAACCAGTACTTGCCAGAAATTCCTGCAGCTCCTTCAGTGTTGCTGTAGTCTCTTGGCAGTCTCCCTGACCAGTTTTCATCCTGTCTTTTCATCAGTTTGAGAGGGACGTCCAATTCTTTGCAACGTCACTGTTGTCCCATATTTTCTCCACTTTTTGATAACTGTCTTCACTGTGTTCCACAGTATATCCAATGCTGTGGAAATTTTTTGTACCCTTCTCCTGAATGATACCTTTCAACAATGAGATCCCTTTGATGCTTTGTAATCTCTCTGCGAACCATGGATTTTGCTGTAGCAGACAACTGAGTAAATGTCAGGAAAATCCTACTAGGACAGCTAAACTTTATTTGGGGATACTCAGAGTCTCTTTAATTGATGGCAGGTGTGTACCCAAGAAGACAATGTTGTAATTAAATCAAAAGGTGCTTCAACAAAGTATTACTTTAAGGGTGTGCACACTTATGCAACCAGCTTATTGTACACTTTTTTTATTTTTTATATTGTTTCCTCCAACAGATTTGTTTGTTTTTCAATTCACTTGTACAGGTTATAGGTCACATTAAAGGTGGGAAAAGGTTTGAAATTATTTATTGTGGTCTATTTTTTTTATATCTCAAAAACCTGGCATTTTAACAGGGGTGTGTACAATTTTTATATCCACTGTATGTATGTGTGTGTGTATATATATATATATATATATATATATATATATATATATATATATATATATATATATATATATATATATATATATATATATGTATGTATATATATATATATATATATATATATATATATATATATATATATATATATATATATATATATATATATATATATATATATATATATATATATATATATATATATATATATATATATATATATATATATATGTGTGTGTGTGTGTGTGTGTAAATGGGTGTACTTCAGTAGACCAAAATACCACTTACCAGAAATCCAGATAACCAAGGCAAAAAGCCCGACAGCACGACAACAGTGACGTCCCGGAACACTGACTTACCACTCCAGGTAAGTAAATGCTTGGCTATCCTTAAAAACAAATGAAACCAAATGAAAGCAAACCCAAGCCCCCACACCCACCTATGTGGGGGGCTGGGCCCACCTAACTAAATTTACCAGCTCCGAAAATTGCACTACCACAGGGTAAGAGGCAAAGTTTGACAGGATGGCCAAGCATTTACTTACCTGAAGTGGAGAGTCGGTGTTCTTGTGCTGTCTGTGGTTTCGTCTCGGTTATCTGAATTTCGGGTAAGTGGTATTTTGGCTTACTGAATTAAACCCATATAGACATATTTTATATATATATATACACACACACACACACACACACACACACACACACACATACATGCATATATGTATACAGAGAGAGAGGACACGCACACACTAGTGGCATAGAAAATGCTGAAAGAATGTTAAATAAACCATTACTATTTTCCTATAAAATACTATTACGAATATGTGGTTTTGTCATGAAATGTTTTTAAAGTTGGCATTGCTGTGCACACCTTACACCATATAGTAAAGCATGCATGAAAACAGCAGCTGGAGAGTTTGTTGGAAGAGAGTGTAGAGCATCAGAAAGACATGTGGATCAATCTGCAGGATTACTTGAAGTTTGCTTGAGATTATGTGAAACCTTTGGTGGGTGGCAAAGCCAGAATAAGACTGTTTTTGTTTAAGAGACATTTCCTGCTGAAGAATTAAGCTGGTCTTCATTTTACCTTTATGATTCAATAGACATAAAGTGTACTAAGTTTTAAGCTCTATCTCTAGTGTGTGTGTGTGTGTGTGTGTGTGTGTGTGTGTGTGTGTGTGTGTTTTATATACTACACTGGCGGAGAATGTGAGCAGAATTTGGTCATCCTAGTTCACAAATCCTTCTTTGCAGGCTTCAAGTACACTTACATTTGTTACTGATTTCTCTAAGCAAGAAGTGAGCAAAACGTGTTCAAATAAACTAACACACTGATTTATTACACTGTAGAAACTTCCTGCCAAATCATATGAAGACGAATCACTGCAGAATGGCTTATCCAAAGAGGAGTAGGGTAACTGATGGACAATTAATTGGTTTTCTGAAACAGAATACTGACAAACTGGTTACATTAAATAAAAGAATTTACTAAGGACATGTTTAGAATTCAACAAACTAAGTCTGTAACCAGACGTGCAAACACCTGCAAACACTAAAAATGCTAGCAACTCAAACAGCATGTGGAAAAAGGGGCATATTGTTAAAAACTGCATAATTAGTAATGCTGTATCTATTCCAAATAAAAAAAGAGATAGTCAACCAAGCTACTAGCAATGGGAATATAAACGCTGTGCCTTTCAAAAATGTGACTTGTAAGAAATCCATTAATAATGAAACAGCACTAATGGAATGTAATAAAATATCTGCTAGAACAGTAAAGTCAGCCTGACATCTCTGTGTTACTACTAAGTTAGCAAAATGCACAATATACGGGGATGAGAAGGAAATGTGCAGCTTATTAGATTTTGGAAGCATCGTTATACTCATTAAGGAACCTTATGCCTAACAGCAAAAGAAAATATGACACTAGAAAAGTAGAAGGGGTATGTGCTCATGCAGATAAGAAAGCTGATCCTATAACACATGTAGAATTTCTCAAAAACAAAAACAAAAACAAAAAAAAAACGAAGCAGCTGTAATCTTCTCAACAGGATTTATTGTGTTAGCGCTTTCGTCTAGAATATCTAAAACTTCCTCAGACAACTTGTTCCCACAATGCAGTAGTTTTTATATATTTCAATTAAACAACTATTAACTCCATTACCCCAGCAAGAATGCAATTAATTAAATAATCAATTGAAATTAATTCTCTCCAACTTGAACTCAGAAACTTGATTGCTGAAGTTGTTTCACCCCCACAGTATACTAAAATACATTAAAAATCCATACTTATGACCTTATAAAATTAAGACATTAAGAAAAACATTAAGAAAAACAGAATACATACTTTCATATTTAAAACCATAAGAATCATATATATTCCTCATGCAATATGTGTGTATTATATATACATGACATTTACATGTAGAATTTCTGACAATTGTTAGGAAAGTACTGCATCGTGAAGCCTTACTACCTAATCTGACAACACTATAGCAGATCAAATCTTTCTTTAGTTGAAAGCATTGTGAAAACTGAAGGGGGTGGAGCAATATAAGACACTGCAGTCTGAATATACTACTGTTGGGTGGGGGGCGGGGGGCGACTTGACATATTGCTGAGAACATACATGTATATAATCTTTGTAAGAAAAGGGGCAGAAAACAGTCTCACACTAGTGAGAAGACACAATTCTGACTATATTCCTAGTAAGAATGAGGGGAGAGCAGCACTTGCCCAACTCTGTCAACATAGGCGAGAGGAATCATGAGAATCACAGAAGCCATGAACCCCAGAATCCAGTGATATTCTCCTGCAGAAATCTGAGACTGACTAGAGAAGTGCAGTGAAGTTTCTACATAAAAATCCACCTTCTCATGTGTAAAAAAGTCTTTTGTTGAGATGTGTCTAGCAGGCAACCCAGGAACACAATCTCACCTGATGGAGTCGAGGAGAATTTTTGTAGATTTATCTGGAATCTCAGACTGGTAAGAAAAGATGGAACCCATTTTAAAGACTTTTTTGACAAATGAGAAAAGACTTTGCAAAGATAAGCATGTCATCTAAATAAGACAAAATGTGAATGCCATGCAGTCTGTAATGAGCTATCATTGGAGTTGGACACTTAGCAAATGCCCTTGAAGCTGTAGATAACTCAAAGAGTAAAGTAGAGAACTGATAATGTGACCCTGACAAAGAGAATCTTGAGAAAGTTCTGGAAGACTGAGACTATGGGGATGTGATAAGCATCCTTTAGATCTAGTGTTACCATGAAACTCTACAGAGGAATGAGAGTCAGCATTTTGAATTTTGGTACTTTTACATGCAGATTGAGAAAAGAAAGATCTAGAACAGGTCTCCATGAACGTTTTTCTTCTCTGGAACCAGAACAAAAGTGTTTGTCCCTTTGACCAAATGGCACTGGTTCTATGATTCCCAGGTTGAGCTAATGTTGAAGAATTGAGGAAAAAAACCCTGATTGGTTCAGATGATGGGAATGAATTGACTCAAAACTAGGTATTTGTATCCACAGCCAACTGTAACCCTCCTTAACACCCAAGAGTCTGCTTAAAATCTGTTGCCAACGGGGAATGTAGAAAGCCAGTTTCTGAGACACATTTAGAGAAGTAGGGGCAGGAGAAGGGGAGGGGAGAGTTGACAGAATGCTGGTACAGCCATTCTGAATTACTAAGCTGTTATTTTTTTTTTTTTGGAAAGAACTCACAATTTTTGTTGATCTCCTCCTGCCATCTTTTTTTTGCTCACTGTTTGGCTGAAGGTGTCAGGGATTGCTTGTTTTTTGTTTTTTTTTAAAGTAGATGGTCTAGGAGATTTGAAATGGGGGTATGAAAATTCTTAGACAATCCCTGAATTTATTTCCCTCCGTCAAATTTTTTGACTTTACTTAATCAGCAAACTTTTGGTTACATACCCAAGTATGTCTTCACAAAACTGTAGCAGTAGCAGTGGCTCTAGACACAATATCTGCACAATCAGGCACACTTTTCAAAGCACATTTAGATACACGAGAAAGATTACAAACAGGATTCAGAAAGGCTACCTTCTGAAAGAAGTATGGCCTCAAACTTTCTGCACAGCACAAGAATTCTGTAAGCTAAAGTGGAAGGAGAGAATTTCTCTGACCTAATCGGTCCAATACCTTGCCTTCTTTGTCTACAGGTGAAGGGTTCATATTGACTAACAGTCTGTTTCCAGCTGATGAAGAGAGAGAGAAATAGCAAATGGTTCTGATCTAAAATGAGAAAGCAAATGTGTGACAATTTGAAGTACTTTACAATGTCCATCTGCTGTCTTGGGGACTGAAGGTTGCGAAATCAGGAGTATTACAGAATGCATTAAACACACCCTCTGAGGCTGGGAAAATAGCAAGGATGGATGTAGAATGCGGTATCTCCACTTGCAACATCATAATATCAACTCAATTCAAGTGGAGCATCCACTTGTTCTCACAAAAGCACCTCGCTCATTCACCCTGGAAATAATCGGAGAAAAAAATTCCTCCAAAGCAGGTGGTGAAGATCTATAAAACAAAAAAAAACACAATACAGACTCAAAAACACAACAAAGGCAAAGGTTTACTCCAACAAAAATTGTATTAAAATTCAAAAATCAAGGTTAGCGCTTTCGTACACATCCAATATGTGAAAACCAATTAACAAGTAGTCACATATACAATATACTCCCTCAGTGACATCACAAATCCTATTAAGTTTTTAAAGGTCCCACAGATAAAAGACACACAGCATAGGGAACATACAGTTAGCTACAAAAAAAATACATATTACATATATATATATATATATATATATATATATATATATATATATATATATATATACACACACACACACACACACACACACACATATATATAACATCTCCTAAAAATAATAACATCATACAACTAGATAAATAACTGTATAATCAATGTTAAAACCCAATTAATCTCTGTAAGGATTTAATTTTCAATATACACTTAATGCAGCAAAATTCATTAAGTCCTGGATATGTAAAGGCATTAAATCTTAGCTGCCAATAGAGCTCCATTTCTTCCAGAAATGCCTGCCATGGCTCCTCTCGGGGTCCTTTTCTAACTTGATCAATATTAAAATATAAAAAAATGGTGCCCATTATTCTCAAATACATGCCTAGCCAAGGCATTATTCATATTCTGTTTAATGATATTGTACTGATGTTCGTAGATTCTTTACTTAAAATGCCTTTCGGTCTTACCAACATAGAAACTAGGACACAACTGGCATTTCGCAACATAAATCACTCCTACACTATCACAACTGAACTTGCCCCTGATTTTACAATGGCTATTATCAAGGAAAAAGGAACTGGAAACAACAATAAATTTGCAAAAATTACATCTACCAAATTTCCACATGCCTGCATTAAAAGGAGGACAATCCCTTTTATTTTCCAATATACCTTTTAAATTTCTTCCCCACCGAAACACCACCCCCATTTTCTCGGGTACTCTCAGACGGGTTGTAGGGGCCTCCATTAATGTTGGTCAATACTTATTGATAATATCTTTCAAACAATACGCATCCAATGAGAAGGTGGTTATAAATTTAAATAAAGGGGCCTCAGTCTTATTAGTATTACTTGAATTCATATTCTCACTAAACTGTTCCTGAACAACACCAATTGGGCTTACCATCTCTACAGTGGGGAATACTATAGCTCCATCTAAAATTGGTCTGAACTATCCAGTATTCCTCTTGTAAATAACCTCAGACATAATCTCATCCACTAGAGTAACAAGATAATCTCTATTAATAAACATATCCTTCAAGGTGCTACATTCAGCCATGAAATCTGTGTTAAGGCTAACCATTCTGGCAGCTCTCAACAGTTGGCCCTTAACAACACCCTTTTTAACACGAAAAGGGTGAGAGCTGCTGAAATGCAAAAAAAAAAAAACTGGAATAGGTGGGTTTACAAGAAATCTGGGCCAAATATCTCTTGTTGATGTTGTCTTTTTTTCACAAGCACATCCAAATAGGGGATGAGATAGCCACAGTGTTAAAATCAAAGGTAAATTTCAAGAAGAATGTAGAAGTAGACAAAAAATTCACAAGTGTTAAGGCTAACTCATACTCCCCATCTAGGATGATAAAAATATTGTCCAAAAAGCGGGTATACCATACCACTTTTTCTTTAAACAAATACATGTTAAAAAGAGTCTCCTTTTCCCACCATGCCATGACACAATTTGCAAAGCTCCCCCCACATGGAGAGCCCATGGCTACGCCAGTTTTTTGAAGATAATATTCATTACTAAAAATTAGGAAATTACTGGATAGGACAATGTCCAAAAGATATTCTAGAAGGTCAATTTCATCACTTGGTGCACCTTTATGTATCAAAAATCCCCTTACCCAACTACTATCCAGGGTCTGCAGAATGACAGAATACAAGTCCTTTACATCAACGGTTAATAAATGAAAGTTCTCATTAAAGCCAACATTACCCAGAGAGGCAAAAAAATCCCAGGAATCTCGACAAATCCGTTTTTCTGTATTTAAATATTTTTTCAGTTTTAAATCAATACATTTAGCACACCAACATGTTGTACAATTCCATCCATCCACAATGGGATAAGAAGGGGGGATTATCAATGTCTTTGTGGATTTTTGGCAGTCCAAATATAACCGGGGTAACAGGAGCAGTCATGTCCAAGTAATTAAGCAAGTCAACATCAATCCTACCTTCAATGAAAAGTTCATTAATAAGGTACTTAACATTCCAGACAGCCCCATTAAATTAATTCAAGGATGCTTTAAGACAAGTGTCAGTGTTCAAAATGTTCAAAATATTCATATTATAATCATTTTCTATAAATATTAATCCACCCCCTTTATCTGGTTTTAATACCCGAATACTTTGTGACCACAACAACTCCAATGCACTGCACTCAGAACTGGTCACATTAGGTTTAACAGGTATAGTTAATTTGTCTA
This sequence comes from Protopterus annectens, assembly GCF_019279795.1. NCBI lineage: Eukaryota > Metazoa > Chordata > Ceratodontiformes > Protopteridae > Protopterus > Protopterus annectens. Next base: position 1,629,119,481 of record NC_056737.1, read on the forward strand.
CTCGTAATGTCTACCTCACTTAACTCTCAAAAATAGATAAAACATTATGAAGAGGTGGATTAAAGGTGCTGGAAGTACTCAATTCTTTTCCAAAAGCAGTCATGTTACCAAACAAAATGTTTAAATTTAACTTGCGCACCAGTAATTTCAGGTCATTTAGGGTTCTAGCTAAGTTCACCCTCCTCGATGGCATGAATGACAAACCCTTAGCAAGAAGTTCAATTAGTTCAGGAAGTGGATCAAATGTGGTGTAGTTAAAATCTTGAAATCCTTAGTAGTATTTGTAAAAATCTGCAACTTAGTGTCAGGCTGTGCCTCCATCTCATCACAATTCACATCAATCCACTAACGCCACTGCCTGTTCTTCTTTTTCTGTTAGTTGGACTGGCACTGTTGGAGCCCTTTCCTTATCACTTTCAGATTCTGTCGTGGGGTGCCATGAAAATCCTGCTTAACAGCTCCATTGTCTTTGTTGCGATGTTCACTACGTCTAACTCTATTCTCAGTCTCTATTGGGCCAGCATTAACTGTGGGCGCGTTGGTGGAATCATTCACATCATCATCGAGAGAACTGCCCCCCATTTCATCAATAGTGACTATTGGTGCATTGTGATGCAAAACTGAACATGTTCGTTCAATCGATAAGGGAAGGGATAGTACAGCCATTATTACTGCCCTCAAAGGTAGAGTTACCATTACCGTTTCTGTCCGATGACACGACACTAGAATACTCATGAGCATCACGTCTAGCACCAGGAGGAGGTTGTGGGACCAGAAGGAGGTGGTGAAGACCTAGTTTCTTCAGAATCATTTTGGGATCTACAGAAGAGGAAGCCCTCTCTCTGTCGATGTCCAAAGCCTCTGACAAAATTTTGTCAGGAATTTCTTTAATGGTATTGCCCGCAGGTGAGGGATTTCTCAGCACCAGGATCAACAGCCTGTAATAATTGTCTGCGTAAAGGTAAGAAAGTCTTTACAAACTCAAATGTCTTCAGATGAAGAATCTTTAACCTTTTTAGATTTGCAAGAAATACCCTGGAAGATGACAGACATGGCACTTCAGCCTTGTCCAGAGGTCTCTTTCCCGAGCTACCCCGAGAAGAATCTCCTGGAGTGTATCAGACCCAAAACAGTTAGTTTTCTTATGCCTGAATCAGACATTGAAACAGCCGAAATGAGGACTTGGCTGACCCCTGGTCCATAGAGGCACTACAGCAGAGGAACCTGTGAAGCAAATGAGTGGTCTGAGGTTGGCCATGCAGATTCACTCACTAATGGTAGAGTCTGAACCTGCAGTGGTGGCATGGGCTCTCTATTTTGTGTTCTTTCATCATTTTAGGTACAATGGGAGAACTGTCAGGACTGAGATATCCATGCTGCAGCCAAGGAAGAGGGCTGAAAGGCAGCAAGCAATGCTGGAACAAGTTGGTCAAAAGCTAAGTTGTCAAACAAGTGCTCACAAGCAGTACAGACACACACGCATGCACACACCTCCTCACACAATCCCCTTTTTTGTAAAAGCATATGCAGAACATAGAAATTCCTGTTAGAAAAAAAAGCACTTCTTCCCAATGCACCATGACAGAAAAAAATATCATGCAAGTTGTCACAAAAAAATGCACATTTTCTGCCCTATCAAATCACTTCCCAATCCTTAAATTCATACAAAACTTTAAAAATTTACATAAACAAACTAGACTTACTGCAAAAAATCATCCTGAAAATATATATATAAAAAAATAAGCCTCAAGTCAAAAATAGCACTCAGTGACAAGAAGCTTCTGATATTGTGAAAAAATACTGTGTTTCTTAAAGGGGAAATGCCACTTTTAGTCACCAAATAAAACAATGTTGTTGTTTGTCTTTTCGGCTTTTCCCGGTTAGGGGTCGCCACAGTGGAACTCCGGTCCGCTAATGACTGGCAGTAGGTTTTTATGGTGACGAGTTGCCAGCCAGACACCCAACCTTCAACGAAGACATGTCCATTCACGCATGTCTTTCGAACGCCACTCGACCGTGGGGAGGACATGCAGTCTCCACACAGAAGGCACTCCGGCCGAGAATCGAACAGGAGAACCTCTTTCTGTGAGGCAACAACACTACCGCTGCACCACCGTGGCTTCCACCACCAAATAAAACTTAATACTTTTAGAAAGGGCCATAGATTCTTTGTGGAAGGGTTCCACCATAAATGAAGCTTGGAGTCAGATTGCTGCTACTCAAGGTGGCAAGAAAGTACTGAGGATTTCTACACTCTGACTACTGATTAACTTCTAAGGGGCTGGTCAGCCAGCAATCAGAGCGTGGGTGTGGGAGGGAGCCAGAGCTTTGCAAAGCTGTCCGGTTATTGTATCCTGAGAAGGATACAATCCCTGATAGCCAAAAGGCTACTGCAGAATTGAGAATGATGAAAAACACATTTTATGTCCATGGTAATGCACCAGTTGTGCTAGTGTTTTAAAGCAAAACAGTTACAACTTTTGAGGCAACACCCCCAACAAGATGGGTTAGTGGAGTGTTTTAATGAAACTTCTTCTTCTTTCAGCTTTTTCCGGTTAAGGGTCGCCACAGCGGATCATCTGTCCGCTCATGATTGGCAGTGGAGTTTTACAGTGTCGAGTTGCCAGCCCGGTACCCAACCTTCCACAGAAGGCAAACACATGCACACACTCACACCTAGGGCCAGTTTAGAGTGTCCAATCCACCTGCTGCATGTCTTTGGGATGTGGGAGGAAACCGGAGCACCCGGAGGAAACCCACGCGACCACAGGGAGGACATGCAGACTCCGCACAGAAGGCATCCCAGCCAAGAATCGAACCAGAGAACCTCTTGCCGTGAGGCAATGCTAACCTCTGCACCACCGTGGCTGAAGTCTATTTAAAAGAAGGTCACTGAACAAAAAGGTAAGAACTGGGACACATTACTTCCCTATCTCCTTTTTGCTATAAACAAATGCCCAAGCTTCATCAGGATTTACCTAATTTGAATTGCTATATCAGAGACATCCCAAAGGCTTGCTGGGCATACTAAAGAATACTTAAGAGGAAGAGAAAACCTGAAAGAAAAAGCACACTTCACAAATTTGTAAGATAGGATGAAAGTTGTTAATCTAATAGTTAAGGAACATATGCAAGAGGCATGAAATATGCCAAAAGAGGCTGTATAACAACAATAGCAGAAACAGGGAATTTAAAAAGGGACTAAGTGTTAGTTCCCTTCTACTGAGAATAAATGATAATATGACAAGAACTTTGACGTGGTATACAAAATTAACTAACTTAACTATAAAATAAGGCAAACCGGAACGTGAACACCAGAGGTGTGGTAAAATCATAGAAGAAAGCTGAAGCTTTTGCAGTCATCCTGGCAGGCAAGACTGAAGCATTATTGTACCAAGGAATTTTGCCTCTAGGTTTATAGGTGTTTATTAGGTAAGTGGTTTCTCAGACCACTAAGCAGCCTAGCCCAATTTCCCCAGCTGTCCCAAAGACTGTATGGTTAAATTAATTCCTCAAGGTCACACAGTACGCAAATGGAGGATTTACAAAGTCATTCCTACTGAGTGTTCTTAAAGGATATACCCCTGGGTGGACTCAGACCACCAACCTTTTGGTTAACAGTCAAATGTGCTAACCGACTGCGCCACTTTAGTAAAGTAATATGTATAACTAGGGTTAGCATAAAAGGGTTGGCTTCACTTTCTCTCACACTAACTTACTCATGTGTGCTAACTCTAACCTTTATCCCCAAGCTCTGAACATTACTAAAAACACCTTCTCTAATCATATCCCTAAACAACACACACACACACACACACACACACACACACACACACACACACACACACACACACACACACAACCCCATAAAAACTATCTGCTTCTCTAGCCCTTACTCTATCCCTAACCCACTCTATCCCTAAACCCGTGAACACTCTTACAGACACTTACTCTGATGTTGAAATTTTGGTATATCCAGAAGTTTTTGGATTAACAAACATTCTCATTTTACTACATTTCCAAGTACATCCACAGCAGAAAGATAACTTTCGATGTTGCTGTTTTTGCTGACTCCTGCACTCAACAAACTGTGCTTTTGGTAATTACACACAAAAATATCTGTTGACAAAGTCTGTATTTGAGAGTGTACTGTAACCGCACACACACAAATACATACATTAATTAAACACAAAATATATGCAAATACACATAGGTAGGTACTAGGCTACTGGCCCTATGGCCTATATAAGCCTAGCCAAACGGTACCCTGGCTTTTGCCACCCAAGAAAATTATTTTCCAGTGCCCCTGTCAAGCAGAGCCACAGAAGTGATCCCCGGGGTGAATTTCCTATCTCCCATCCAATCAAAGATTTTTCTTGGAGTGCTAATGAGAAGCTTTGTTTGATATAGATAGGTAGTTTGTTCCAGAGTATGGGAAATCTCTAGGACAGGAATCTATCACTCCAGCATGTTCTGTTTACTGTGGTGACACGGTTTAGGTCCCTAGAGCATGTAGCTCAGGGGGATTGGGATTTCTCTAAGTGGAGCATGTCCAACAGCTCTGGGTTTGACATAGCTTTGTATATTAGGCAGAGATCGCCTCTGAGTAGGCGATATGCGACAGAGTAAAGCTGGAGTTTTTTCAGACGGTTTGCGTAGGGTATCTGTTTCAGGCCGGTAATCCCCTTTGTGAGGTATTTCTGTGGCCTTTCCAGTTGATGACGTCTTGTGAGGTACATAACAAAAGGGGCGTTGTACTCTTTAATGAGTCTAATGAGAGATGAGTGCAGGGGAACAATGACCTATTTTTTCCTGGATGTAGATTATATGGGTTTACAAACAGATAGCTGAGACCCACTATAACTGAAAGTGGACTTAACCAAACATGCACTTTTGCATAAATCAGTTAACAGAAGCAAGATACAGCGGGGATAAGGAATTATATCCTTTTCCCCACTGTAGTGCAATCGCGGAGTTAGTATATATAAGTAGTGGAGGTGTGTCTGGAAAACTAAAACACATTTCTGCAGGGAGGGCAAGCCTCTCTGCACTCCCCACAACCCCACTACTTATACATACTAACTCTGAGATCGCACTAGAGTGGGGAAAGGGATCTATTACCTTATCCCTCACTGTACTGTGCATCGGTTGACTGATTTACATGAATGTGCACTTTCAGTTAAATACACTTTCGTTAAAGTGGATCTTGGCTATCTGTTCTTCAAAGAACAGAAGTAAGTAAACATATATATATATATATATATATATATATATATATATATATATATATATATATATATATATATATATATATATATATATACATACATACATAACATAAATCATACACACACACACTCACGTACATATATATGTGCATCTGGACAGCCCATGCTCTACTCTGCTTAAATGCCTTTCTTTTTTTTTACTTTTTGTTTTTTTTTTTATTAAGAACTCGCTGCTTAATCCTTTGCTATGATACGCAGTGATGACATGATCATCTCTGAAACTATTTAGCAATGCAAGCTGCTTTCGGATTAGCAACATCTGCTGCAGTATCTTCCCAGATCAACAACTTGCAACCTCACTATCACATTTAACTGCCTTCATACTTTAGACAATTTCTACAAACAACCCATTTAAGAAAACTGTAGCACAGATGTTCCAGGAGGCACCAAAAGTGGTTCAATTGTTTCTCTGGCCTCTAACATCACAGCAGTCCAACAACAAGGAAACAAACTCTAAACAGACTTCCCCTGCCAGACTGGACTAATACTATCATAACTAAACTACATAATCTTTCATTAAAAAATCGGGCTGTGCCTGAAAATGGTCCATTGAGATCAGTGCACTACACCAGTAAACAAATATAAATATAATAAATAAAAATGGCTGCATTTCAGATTACTGCAGATGAATTATTGAACTAAAACAACAACAGACTATAGCTAAACAGCAGGAAAGAACCTGTTACATGATTTCCATTGAAAACATGTGGATCTGTGAGACTAAACCAGCAAAGGGAAAGAAGTCTGCAGTGGTGGTACCTCAGAGTATTCCCTCCCCCCTTACCCCAAGATAGTGAACTTGGAGCTATTTTACATACATGCGTTTATTATATATAAGCAGCAGTAATCTGGAGGGTACACAGTCTCAAGAGTCCCTATAATTGTTTAGTTTTCAGACTTGGTTTTTCATCATCGGCTGGGTCTTACACTTTCAACAAGAAGCCTTTCTACATAATTAGCACAAGAATTTAACAGCTAAAGATGAATTTGCTGTTTTTATTAAAACATTGCAAAAGTATGTAATACAAAAATTAAAACAAGAAACAACTGACTTGAAGGCAGACTGAGAAGATATTACCTTCTTTTTTCTTGCAGTTCCAAACAATGAAAAAAAAAAAAACATCGGCTTTGTAGCTTCTAATAAAAACCAGAAAAGCTAGAAAAAAGAAGCTATGTCTTACCTTAATGTTCCATCTGTGTTGTTGATCTTCATCTATTCATCACCAATGGGTTCGGTTCCGAGCCCTTGGAACAGAGTCGGCCTCATACCAAAACTCGGGCCAGCCAAAAACTCTCAAGCTAAGATTTACCCATAATCCCCTGTTCCTTGTTACCTCAAATCGAGTTTGCCCTAACAAGTAAAGCAAGCAAAAACCTTAGTTCAGGAAGTGGACCCAAATATCCCCCAGGAGTCTCTAGGAGGGGGGAAGGAGGGTAGGACCCGATGAATGGATGAAGATCAACAACACAGATGGAACATTATGGTAAGACATAACTTTTTTATTTGATGTTGTTAATCTTCATTCTATTCATTACCAATGGGACACAGTCCCCAGCTACTTTATATCCATGGGTGGCCCTATGGAAGAACATTCCTGAGCACCACTGAACCAAAGGACACCCTTCCCCTGGAGACCAGATCCAACTTGTAATGAGCGATAAAGGTATGGGGGAAGCCCACATAGCTGCTGCACAGATGTCGTCCACTGAAGCTCCGTAGTGGAAAGCCACAGAAGTTGCCATTGATCTGGTGGAGTGAGCCCTGACGTTTGGAGGAACAGATTTCCTTTCTTGGTTATAAATGAAAATTATGCAGTCTCTCAGCCATTTGGATAGAGTCACTTTTAAGAATGACTTTCCCATTTTTGGACAAGAAAAAGAAATAAATAACTGGTCTGATTTCTTGATTTTGTTCTAAGTAAAATCTCAACTGTCTGTGAACATCAAGTAAATGTAAACAATACTCTCCCTTGTTGGAAAAATTAGGAAAAAACACAGGCAAATCAATAGTCTGATTAATGGAGAGCTCAGAAATTACTTTGGGCAGGAAGGAAGGGTTGGTCCGTAGTGATACTCTGTCCTTGTGAAAACTCAAATAAGGACATTTGGTACAAAGAGCTTGGAGTTCAGAAATGCATTTGGCTGAAGTAATAGCAACCAGAAAATGAGATTTCCAGGATAGTAACGATGTCACACATGGCTGCTGGCTCGGAAGTGGGGGGGTCAAAGACTGTAAGACTACAGGGTTCTGTGGGCTGCTTAACTGGAGGTCTTGAATGATAGATTCCTTTCAAAAGGTTTTGCTCAGACAATGAGAGATTAAAGAGGAGTCACCAAAACCATTATGAAAATTCAAAATGGCAGCTAAATGAACATGAATAGTTGATGCTGCAGCACCCTCCTCAAAGAAGTTAGATAGGTACTGGAGTACAGCAGAGATTGGTGCAGAAAAAGGATCTAGTTTTCTCTGTCTAGACCAAATCAAAAATCTTTTCCATTTGTCAGCATAAAGTTTTCTGGTGGATGGTTTATGTGAAGCCAGAATAATGTCACATACTGGAGAGGAAAGATTACAATGCCTGGCAATCACTGGAAGTGGAGAAGCCAAGCTGTGAGCTTGAGACTGGACAAGTTCAGGTGGCTCAACCCTTGAGGGTGAGAAATCAGATCTGGAGTTGGATCCAAGGTCCACGGTCTGCAAAGAAGATGAGGCCAGAGAAAGGGGAACTATACCTGTCAAGGCCAAAATGGTGCTAGGAGGATCATTTTGTTTTCAACCAAAGAACCTTCTTCAGAACTTGAGGAATCAGAGGAATGGGAGGATAAGCAGAAGTCCTGTGGGCCAATCATGGATGAGTGTGTCCCTCGGGGAGTCCCCCTGTGGGGAATTAGGGCAAAGTAGTTGCTCCATTTCTGGTTGGACTGGGAGGTGAATAGGTCGCAGCAAAGCTGGTCCCAACTGCTGAAGATCTTTCCCACTAAGTTGGAGCTGTGGGACCACTCGTGAGACAGTTGTCTGCTCAATTTGTCTGCGATCACGTTGGAGTTCCCCGGGATATGACTTGCTATAAAGAAAGCAGTTGGAAGCTATCACCCATTGCCAAACTCTCATGGCCTCTCAAAAGAGAGGATAGGACTTGGTTCCTCTTTGTTTGTTGATGTACCAAACTACTGACATGTTGTCTGATTGGATAGCAACTGTTCCCGAAGGAAGGGCAGACTGAAATGCTTGCAACGCCAAAAAGCACTTCCCTCAGTTCTATTACATTTATATGCAGATCGGCCTCTAAATTGGACCATGTGCCTTGGGACAGTCATTCCCTGATAATGGCTCCCCCACCCTATCAGAGAAGCGTCCATGGTCACAATAGCGCTGGGTTGATGGGGATGGAAGGGTCAGCTGCAAAGTGCTGTGTCTGGCTTCATCCACCAAGAAAGATCTAGTTTGCACTGATTTGTAATACGAATATGGAAGGACAACGGTTGTTGATTCAGATACCACTGGGTCAACAGAAGCCACTGTAAGAGTCTCATGTGAAACCTTGCTAGGGGTAGTATAGATATAAATGCTGCCATTGACCCTAACAGCTGCAGGACCTGTCGAGCCAGAACCAAGTCGTGGCAGAGGATCACTCGGAGCTGGATCCTCAGGTCTTTGAAGCCTGTGATCTGGGAGAGAAATCAAGCAAGAGCGGGTATTGAAAGTTACCCCTATAAACTCCAATGTTAAGGTTACAGTTAGATTGGACTTTTCCCAGTTTATGGATATTCCCAGGCAATGTGCCAAAAAGAGGGTGCAGTGAAAGGCTGTTAATCAGTAGATGCTTGGTGGGAGCAGTGAGGAGCTAATCGTCCAGATATGGAAACACCCGGAATCCTTGCAGTCTCACGTGAGCTCACTGTTGCCATGCATTTGGTGTACACTCTGGGGGCTGTAGAGAGTCTGAAGGGCAGGGCACAGAATTGGTAATGACTGGCTCCCAGCTGAAAGAGAAGGAACCTTCTGGAGCGTTTGTCTATCTTGATGTGGTAATACGCATCCCGAAGGTCTATCGAGCACATCCAATTAACTTCCTCCAGAAAGGGGGGAATGGACTGAACAGTGACCATCTGAAATTTTTGTGACCATCCAAAATTTTGTCTGGCTGACGAACTTGTTTAAATAGCTGAGGTCCAAAATTGGTCTCCAGTACCCTGTCTTTTTTGGCACCAAAAAGAACATTGAGTAAAGTCCGGATCCGATCTGGTCTGGTGGGACTTTCTGGATGACTCTAAGTACAGCTTTTCTATTTGTAGAGCTGCTTCTTCCCTTAGACTGGGTGGAACGTCTGGAATTAGTTTTGGTGGTTTTGGGTAGGAGTCGAATGGTAACCTCTGGATATTATCTTCTGCACCCAAGAGTCAGTGGTAATAGATAGCCAGGCAATGGGATGCAGAGAAAGATGTCCCCCGACTGCTTCCAGAAGAAAGGAATCGGGCCGCTCTTCAGGACCGCTGATAGGGCTTGTCCACAGAAGGAATCTCTGGAACTCTGATTACGCAGTTTCCCCTCTGCCTCTGTAGGGGTGTCTTCCGTAAGAGTTGCCCCCTCTGCCTCTGGGGGTGAACTCACCACGTGCGTCACCAAGAGGACCCCAAGACGTTTTGTGCCACAATTTTCCATTTTTCTGGTTCCTGGAAAAGAGACGCTGAGGAGTGGAGAAACGTACACCAACTGCAGACAGTTTCTTACCATCCTGCTCATACATGGCTAACATGTCCTTCACTTTACAACAGGGAAGATGCTTCCACTGGAGCATTATGGAAGGAAGATTAAAAAGGATCCGAGAAGTCACACAGGCGCATCCAGGCGTGACGTCTCATAACTATACCTGAACCCGCAGCTTTAGCCACCTCTTCGGTTGCATGTGAAATCAACCTCATGGATGAATTAGAAATCGATTCCAGGGTCGCTAGCTGCGAGGCTACCTTGTCATTAACCTCGTCAGACACCTTTCCTGACAGAGTACCAGAAAGTTCAGAGAGGAGGTCTCTCTGGAGTCTGGTGAAATGTGCCAGGTAGTTTCAAAGACCGAACAGCAAAGGTCAATGAAGCAAAAACTTGCTTCCCCAGTCTGTCCACCGCTCGAGACTCCCTGTTAGGCAGGTGAACAGTATGGCTCTCCTCAGCGAGCTCTTTCTTGATGGCTGCCGCCACCGCCAAAGCATCTACTGGTAAACCTTTTGGCCAATGTAGATGTTCTTCAGGGGGAGAAAGGATCTTGTCTGGTCTTTTGGGGATTGCTTCAACAGCGTCAGGGTTCTTCCAGGCATGCTGCACCACAAGCTGAACCAACTCGTCTGCAGGCGGGGTCACCCAGGAAGTATATGGCCAAGCACAAAAGGCCTGCAGAAAAACAGATTCCTCCGAGGAAGGGTTTTTGGGCTTCCAATCACCCCTCTGTTTCAAGATCTGCAGGATGTCTCCAAAGGAGATGTCTTCAGGGGGTGATCATAGGGACCCTTCCCCTTCATTGTAATCTGTATCCTTGGTGAGGCACTTCTCAGGGGAGTCCATGTGCTTCCTCTTGCATGATTTCTTCCTAGGAACTTCCTCAGTGGGAGCTTCTGAGGAGGACCTGGAGGAAAGGGCACCCTGAGGTTCCTGTGCTTGATCCGGGATGGTGGCCTGTGACAGCTGTAGCACAGGGGGAGGACATTGGGGTATGGATGCTGAAGGCTTGCTCACAGAGGAAAGAGCCCTCTCCATCACCTGGAAGGCAGGGCCGCCCGAAGAGAGATGGGAGCCCGGAACCGAGAAAGATAACCTCGGAACAGGGGTCACACCCTGCTCTGTTGAGCATGCTCCCAGGAGTGGAGCCTCAAGCTGGATAGGTACAGACAGGGCTCCTGGCACCGTGGACGACACTACAAAGGGTCGGCGCCGAACTTGGAACAGAGGAGCCTATAGCCCAATCCTGGGACTGAAGAAGACCCGGTTCCAACGGAACCAAAGGCCGAAGGGTTGACTCTGGGGCTGAAGCGAGAACTATCGGCACAGAAGCTGAGGGTGCTGAGAGAGGCGTCGGTGCCAAGGGCTTCGAAAATTGCAAGGAGGACGAAGGAGGAGAGTAAGATGGAGTCTGTGAAGCAGAAAACCCAAGTCCTACAAAGGATTGGGATTTAGAATCAGAAGGAATAAGGGGCACCACATAGAGTTCGGTGAGGCTCCTTGTGGATCTAGTGGACATCCCCGAAGGTTACTCTGGATGCTCTAAAAAGGGACTATAAGCCTGTCCCAAGAAGGGGTCCACAGAGGGTGGAATATCGGGTCCGTGCCTGCACGTCTAACACACCACCATCTCCAATTTTGAGATAATAGGGGCAGCAATATCCATCTGAGCTACAGGAACCGTGGAACGGCTCAGAGTCGTAATCGGGGTTGAGGTAAAAATTTTTGCATCAGTCACAATCGTTGGCAGAGACGTCGGTGTCGACAAAGTCGGCTTTGACGCTATAGACACAGACAGTACTGAAAACGGTGCCATAGACGAAGACTTCTATTCCAGTGCAGAAAGCTTTGGAATTTTTGGTTTTGATGGACTTTCCTTCTCGCCAAAGGGAACGGAATGTGGCCTCTTTCTCTTTCCTAGGAGGGGTTGGCTCCCTCCGATGCGGAGAGAGCGTCTGAGAAAGGCGATTTGAGAAGGCCCTTCAAAATCAATTTTTACACTCATTCAAGGTACGTGAGCTAAACCCTTGACAGAAGGAGCAAGGTGGTTGTACCGAGAGATGAGGCACTCCCAAACAATAAACACAGTCATCATGAGAGTCACTATTAGGCATTTTTCTCCCACACTTCAGGCATTGTTTAAAGCCTGAAGTGCCCTTTTTAACAGACACGTTAATACCAACAAAAAACAATACAATACGAGAAAAAAACAGATTACCACAACCAAACACATGGCTACAACTAGTTAGAGATTAGAAAAATACCAACAATGGTATAAGAAGACTACCACAGTGGGTAGAGAGAAGGGAGTGTACCAGCGATGGTACAAAAATTACCAACAGGTAGTTGACAGGAAAGTTGGAAAAGAGACTTAGCGATATACAGGTGCAGGAAAATATAGGCGAAGCAAAGTAACACGCTATCCGAAAACACTTGTCTATTTAGAAATATCAAAATATCCAAAAATATCAAAGACTTAGCAGAGAGCTAGCTTGAACGGGGCTTTATGGCAAAGCGGCAAACAAGATCGGAGGTAACAGGGAGAAGAGGATTAGCTCAGTTTTTGGTTGCCGCGAGCTTTGGTATAAGGCCGACTTGGTTCCAAGGGCTCAGAACCGAATCCATCGGTGATGAATGGAATGAAGATTAGCAACATCAGATAAAATGTTCAGAATTTAAAACTCATTTGGTACAAGGAATAGAAGTCCCCAACCCAGAAATTAATCACCTTATAAAAGGCTCGGCAGCAAATCAGAAAAATCTCATACTGCTGTACAAGCTAAGAAAACACCTATGTTCTAGTAGAGCAAGATGGCCTATTTCTCTTTCACAATCTCATGAAAATTTGGAATGTGGCACCACCTAATTTAAGATGACTGGTGCTGGGGGTACTACTCAAGAGAAGAATGGACTTCCTCTCCAGTAGCATGCAGGAATGTGGCACAATGAATCTCAGTTAGATACAGAAGTGCACTTTCTGTCATCCAGTAAGCCACTGTGAAAGTTTCCTCTCTGGCAGCCTGATGTGAAATGATTCTACAGTGCCACTCTCATGACTCATTCACACTGGGCTGGTTATTAGCTACTGCACATAAGCAGGCTGTGAGATTGAATTTCTCAGCCCACTCTCCTGCATGCTAATACACTCACCTTTGCTTCCCTCCAACAAGATGAGCGAACCAATGTCAGCCTCTCCCTCCCTGCATTTTTCTCAAGTGTTTGGAGGCCTAATCAATCTCGTCACCTTAACAGCAGTCAGGGCTTTATCTACTTGCTTCACTAAGAAGGCATACATCTACATTTTTCCAACAAATGTGTAATAGCCCTTCGTCATTTCAGACTTACTGCTGCCTCTCTGAAGGAAAGCATCTGATGAACATAAACGTCTTAATATTCTTCCAAGGCTGTAATTGCGGATATTCGGAACTCCTGTTAGCCCCACTTCAGCATGAAATTTTAATTTCATTTTTTTCCTAAATGTTTTCTGGCTCCCAGTGACACTCTAACTGCAAGTCTGCTGAAGCACCTTCTTTTATCCCATCAACTCAAAGGTTTAGCTTATCCCACACCAAAAGATCACAGCCTGTTGGGGGTGATGATCCAACACCAAGACCAAACTGTCTTCATGAACTATAGAGCAGCTCCAGTGTATCAGTGTCCTTGCCACCTCACTAAAAATTCTGAATGCTCTTTTTTTTGCCATTCCCTTATAGATTCGATGATGCAAACAATGTCATACCAAGGATGACAGTACTAATATTGAGTGCGTGATTAAATACACTCACCCATTTACAGCGAAACACACTGTCTGGTAGGACTACTGAACTTTTCTTTGGCCCACTGACAGTTACTGTTAGATAAGGGGTACATAACTTTAAATTTTAATGAGCTAGGTACAATGATCAACATCTCGTGTTACAAATAAGTTTCAGAGAATTAGTCTGCAATACAGTTCTCGTGGAATTACAAACACATTTTCTGTCTGCCAGTTATTACACCTACAAACATGACATGGTGTCTCAGAATGATAAGATATCTGCAAAAACTGAAGAACTGTATCTTCAGAACTGAAGCAAAGTGGGTGCTTTCTACAGCTTCTGCTTTTGAAACTAAAGTATGATATCAGGGAATACTGCTTAGCTGCACCCTTTTATAAAACACTTCTGGTCTGACAAAATTTGTGAGTCTCACTATCCAGAAATTTTATTTATTCTTCATTATACATGGATTAGCTGAAAGTCCGAGGAGATTCAGTGTGCCACATTTATGCATGCTACTGGAGAAGAAGACATAAAAGTATTTAACTCTCTCTCACTTTTCTTGACCATTAGAAACAGAAGTGTACCTACGGCAGGGCGAGACGGGCAATGGCCCTTGGTGCAAAATGTTGGGTGAGCGTGACTGGTCATCCATCATCCAATTCACCTGCAGTCAAACCAGAGTGCTGTGTATGGTTTAAATAAACTGTAGCAGCTGTTTGGAACATTTGTATCAAGCAGTTTGCTACAGTTTAATTCTTTTTTTTCTCCCTTACACAGGAATACCAAGTTCCATGAAGGCAGGGTATAAACTGTAATGGTTCGCTACAGTTTAAATGAAGTTTTTTTTTTTTTTTGGTTTTAGCTAATATGAGCGCCACAGTACCCTGTGCATGCATAGTATAAACTGTAGCAACTGTTTGCTTCATTTGTAGCATGCAGTTTGCTACTGCTTAAAAGAAGAAATTATAAATTTCATCCAGATAATAACATATACTCAAAGCAATAATCTCTAGATCAAAAATTGTTCTCTCGGTCACTACTGGACCTTTATTTAACCTTGTGATAACTGTGGTAATGTGCATGAAATTAATACAATTTCCAAATCCACAGCCCAAGTCAAGAAAATGTATAAAGTTAAGCGCTTTCGTCTACAGAATACTTAGACTTCATCAGAACACTTAAAATCACCCAGTCAACCAAATTTAAAATAACTATCCACCAATCACAATGACCCCTCCAAAATAATTTACATAAATAACCTGTACTGTCTTAAAGTCGACCCTGTTTTGATGAAGTCTAAGTATTCTGCAGACGAAAGCTCTTATCTTTATTTTGTTTAAGACATGTTTTTACCCTTCCTGCTGGTGTAGTTTGTCGTTCTGTACATTTGCATGAAATTAATCCTAGTCACACTAAGTAGTGCTAGATACACTAGGAAATGAATATACAATCATTACTATTATTATTGTAGGTAAACATTTTCTCTATGGCACTGCATCTATGCACATATTCTATGATTGTAAATGTGGTGTTCCTCTCAGGCCTTCTGCTGGAAAAGAAACTACCTGTTTGTAATTAACTCTAGGTACAGTATGTTTGTAAAAGTGGTGTTCCTCTCCCAGGCCTCTGGTGGAAAAGGAAACACCTCTTTTTTAATTAACTCAAGGTACAATATGTTTTTTTGAATCTATGGTAATCTATATAATATGGTTATGACTTTTTTGATATATATATATATATATATATATATACATACACACACACACACACACACACACACACATACATACAAATGTAGGTATGTTAACACCTCTGTGACTATCTACTGTTAATATTCTCAATGTGGAGCTTTTCTCCCCAGGCCTCCACTGAAAAACGACTTTTTTCCACTTGGACTTTCCCAGAAAATAAATGTAAACTAATATATCTTTATGTGTGAAAGGGGGATTCAGGTCAGGTCACAGAACCTGAATGGCTAGGCCAGGCTGGGAGGTGGGGCATGCATATGGCCACCTGGTTGATGTGCCAGTAGTTGGAAAAAGAAGTTATGTCCTTACCATAACGTTCCATGTGGAGTGTTCATCTCGCCTTGGTTATTACACATGGGTTCGGAGCCGATCCTCGGCTCCGTGCCGGCCGACTGCAAGCTCTGCATCGAGAAGAAGCTCGAGGACATCTAATACCCACAATCCCCCTCTGCCTTTACCTCAGATCTAGTTTGCAAGCAAACCAGACATAAAGCACGCACACATGCCAAACTATATACATAAAAGTACATATATACAAACATACCAAGGGTATGATAGTAACACTAATACTGCAACAGCAGAAGGAGAATACTCCAGACCAGGCACCAAATCGAACGTTCTTCCTAAGGGTGGGAAGGGTGGGAGTGTAATAACCAAGGCGAGATGAACACTCCACATGGAACGTTATGGTAAGGACATAACTTCTTTATGTGAGAGTGTTCAATCTCGCCTTTGTTCTTACATGGGTAGCGTCCCTAGCTCCATGATCCTGAGGAACTCAAGGAAGAACGTTCTTAAGCACAGTGGAGCCAAAGGTTGCCCTATCCCTAGAAACCCTGTCCACTTTGTAATGAGAGATAAATATATGAGGTTTAGCCCAAGTAGCAGCCGCACAAATAGTGTCTAGTGGTAAGCGAGCTGCGTGAGCCAAAGATGTAGAAACTGATCTGGTGGAATGTCCTTTGGGTTTTGCTGATAATGTTTGGTCAGAGGCTTCATAAACATATGTGATACAGTCAGTTAGCCATTTAGAAAGAGTTCGTTTCGTAACTGCAAGACCCTTTCTGCTGTCAGCAAAAGCAACAAATAGTTGATCAGATTTCCTGTGATCTTTTGTTCTATCCAAATAAAATCTGAGTTGTCTATGGACGTCCAGTTTGTGCAACATATACTCCAATTTATTAGAGTGGTTCTTAAAGAAGGTGGGTAATTCAATGGACTGATTAATATTACTAGAAGAACAAACTTTGGGGAGAAAGGATGGATTAGTGCGTAGGGATACTCTGTCAGAATGAAATATTAAATAAGGATGTTTGACAGAAAGGGCCTGAAGCTCAGACACTCGTCTAGCAGATGTAATGGCCACTAGAAATAAAGTTTTCCATGACAAAAATTTCAATGTGCAACTTGAGGCTGGTTCAAAGGGTGGCAACATCAATTTAGAGAGCAACAGGTTTAAATTCCACAGTGATGTCGGACTTCTGACTGGTGGTCTGATATGAAAAGAACCTTTTAAAAAGGCTTTACAAAGTCTGTGAGCCATAATAGGCGCACCACATTCCTCTACATGATAGTTAGAAATGGCAGCTAACTGTACTCTTAAAGTAGCCGGGGAAGCTCCTTCATGAAATAAATCAAAAATAAAACTAATCCAGCGGAGTTAATGCTCAGCAGAACGGCAAACAGCAAAAACAGAGATTAAAGCAAACAGCTGCTGAGCAATGCAATGGGGGGTTCCAAGTAGAAATATTCTCCAAAAATCACCAGTATATAATCTGTGTTGAGAAATAATGATCCAGGTATGCACACAATAAATTTTATTTGTTGAGAGAGGTTAGCGCTTTCGCAATAGCTTCATCAGACCTTCAAAGACATAAACCATTCCAGTCCAATTATTTAAATACATACAAAGGCGCCAAAAACCTTCAAGCTCTTTAAAGCTATAGCACATACTAAAAGTGCATGAAGCAGACATAATAATAAAAACAAACATAAAATTAATTCACAAATAAAATGCAAGAAGCAAGTCATTTAAGACATATAAAAAATATAAAAAATATATGTATAAAAAATCTAAATGCAACAACATATAAAAATGGTGGTGGGGATTACATATATAAGTGCTATCACAATGGCAGATAGAGACATCTGTGTGAAAAAACACGTACTGTCATTACTTATTCTTCAACCTCCTAGATTTTAATAGGGGGCGTAGGGGGACCTTCCCATTCAGGCCTGGTGTCAAATCGGCCCTAAACTTAATTATCCAATGTATCTCCCTGGTCTCAGTGTAGTTCTTAATGTCCCCTCTCCTACATGTCCTGGAAATCTGTTCCAGAACCCTGAACCTAAACTGATGTGCCATACCCTCCTCCTTGGTGTGCTTTGCCAATGCATTATGTAAATTACCCTTCCTTATATGGTACACATGCTCCCTGATTCTATCTCTCAATACTCGATTAGTTTTGCCTACATAATAGGCTGGACATGACGTGCATGAGGCAAGATAGACCACATCCTTCGACATACAATTGCCTCTGGTCCGAATATGGAAAGTACCCTGTCCATACGGATAAACAAATGTTGGATCAGTAAGTATGTAAGAACAGAAATTACACCTATTGCAAGCTGTCATGAAGGGCCCTGACTGAATGGTAGGTGTATAGAGTTCTTTGGGATAGCAGAGCAGCCTCTTGAGATTCTTCTTGTTTCGGTATACAAACTTTGGTCTGGAATGGTTTATGTCTTTGAAGGTCTGATGAAGCTATTGCGAAAGCGCTAACCTCTCTCAACAAATAAAATTTATTGTGTGCATACCTGGATCATTATTTCTCAACACAGATTATATACTGGTGATTTTTGGAGAATATTTCTACTTGGAACCCCCCATTGCATTGCTCAGCAGCTGTTTGCTTTAATCTCTGTTTTTGCTGTTTGCCGTTCTGCTGAGCATTAACTCCGCTGGATTAGTTTTATTTTTGATTTATTCTGTGGGCTTGTACATTCCAGTGGAGGCATGATCGGAGGGGGACCAGCAACTATTGAGTTGCCGTACACAGTGTCGAACACTAAGGAAGCATCTATGACATCACGTCCGTTTTTGGATCGTTTTGCTGACTGCCTACGCACCGAAAGGAATCCTTTGGCGTCTTTTGTGGAATTGGATGAGGGTCCAGAAACTTCGAGTTCGTTGGATTATGACCGGGACGGACTCAACAGTGCTGTTGAACAACTTGAGCAGGACTTATTTAAACTTAAGCGTATGCAGACCCAACGACAACATTTTGAGGTCTGCATACAACGTCGGCTGGTACCCAGGGGACTCAGGGTTTTGAAGATGCCAACGACTGGCACACTATATCCGGAGCTTTTATATGATTGGCAACAGCTTAATATTGAGGTAAGCCTCAACTATATGAAGCTTATGAATGCGTTCTTTCTTCCGGTTGAGGAGAGACTCAGGGAGGATATCAGGAAAGCAAAGAACAGTATTCTCACTGATTACCCGATCTCAGTAGTTGACCAAGTGTTGGGCTTAATGTTGGACAATGTGAATATGTATGAGCGTCGTCTTTTTAACCAAAAAAGAACGAAGCTACATAGGGATAGTATGGATTTCCGTTTGGGCAATATCTTCACCTGGCCCAGGAACAACACAACGGACAACAGTATATATACCAATAGTACTAGTAATGTTTTAGCTAGGGATGTTCGCACTAATGTTACTAGAAGGAATGGGAGTGTTTCAACCATTGATGTTACATCTGTCAATGATATAGGTGACAATTTTGTCACAAATGTAGAGAATACCACCACAGTTACTGTTGATGCTGCGAATACTGTTGAATCTGCTGGTTCGACCACCAATAGAGACCCACTAGAAGTAGTCAGCACTGATGTTAATGCACATATTGATATTAGAGATAACATACAGACCCCCAGCTCTGAACCAGTTGTCAGGAGGAAGACAATTAGTTTAATGAATAACAGAGTCATTAATGGCCCTATCTCTGAACGGACTTCTGACTCACAGGCACTGAATACTCCACAACAGGTTGATAATAGATGTCCTTTTCCCATCAGGGTATTTGCCAGTGGGGAGAGGGCATACCCGAACAACAAGGGGAGATACAAGAGGAAGCTGTCCCCAGAGAGACAGCCCACTCGGACCATCAAGAAAATGTGGGAGGTGAAACAGTAGGTATTGTTTTTAATTTATCTAGTTATATATTGAGTGACTATGAGACAGAAGTCCTTTCTAGAGGTCTTACCTTCATTCCTACGATGGACAGTAGGTATGAAGAGACGTTAAAGGATTTTAAATTATTTATTAGGAATTTATCCCTGAAGATATTTTTTAAAGAGAATACAGGTACTACTTTGCATGACACTATTTTTAAGATACCTAGTACTTTTATTCCCCCGATACACCCCCTGGTGGCTGCATATAGTAAGCTGGTGGAAGATGACATTTATAAAATGGATCAGAAAGGGTCTATCAGCAGGAATAGGAGATACAATCTTAATTATCGACAACGAGTAGCTTTGCATTCCCTTTGTCACAATCGTGATATTGTCATTCGACCAGCGGACAAGGGTGGTGGTGTGGTGGTCTTTGATACAGATAGGTATAGTCATGACATGTTACAGATGTTGGCCGATGATAGGTTTTATGCCTCCATTACAAATAGAGAGGTTGACATTGTTATCTATACAATACATTCTACACTCCTTGGCCTCCTGAATGAAGGAGCCATTGATCAGGCCCTATTTGATTATTTTTATGTTCTCCATCCTTTGATTCCTATCATTCAGGGCCTACCCAAGGTCCACAAAGACCGATGCCATCCCCCCATGAGACCTATTGTTGCTGGGAGGGGTTGGTCAACTGAACCTCTTTCACTGTTTGTGGAAGCTCAACTTAGACCCTTAGTTGATGCCAATCCATTCATCCTTAGGGACACCAGGCAGTTTTTATTAGATTTGTACCAGTACATCCAAGACTGTCCTGATGTTGCAGACCTCATCTGGGTGACCATGGATGTACAGTCCCTTTTCACTGTTATACCGAATCAACGAGGTACAGAGATGATTGAAGCCTATCTGAGGAGATCTACCATCCCCTTGGATTATGACATTGAATTGATTGTCTTATTGCTGGGGATCATCTTGGAATCTAACCTCTTCTGTTTCCATGACAAGATTTTCCTACAACGAGATGGCGTAGCTATGGGCACTTCATGTGCGAATAGCTACGCCAACCTGGTCATGGCTGAATGGGAGTACTGTCATCTTTTCCAGAATGAGTTTTTCAAGGAGTTTATCCCGTTTTACAGGCGCTTTGTGGATGATCTCTTCTTTGTCTGGAGGGGTACACCAGAACAGCTGAAGCAATTCCATGAATGGATTAACATCTCCAACACTTTTCTGTGTTTTACTATGGAATGGTCTTACACTACCATTCCATTTTTGGACATTCATGTGGACAAATTACCAGGTGGGATCATCAACACAGGGGTGTATCGCAAGACCTGTCACAGGAATACACTACTTCATCGTTCTAGTATGCACCCAGGTTTTGTTTATAACAACATTGTGAGAGGACAGTCCATGAGGATGTCCAGATACACCCCTGGGGATATTAACTTGGATAGAGAGTTGGAAGATCTGGGCATGAGGTTTGCTGAAAGAGGTTATAGTAGTTTAGACATTACTAGAGGGATGGATGGCGTCCATAGTCTTAGGGAGGATAGAGCTAAACCATACTTCTCAGAGGGGGCAATGGAACTGTATACAGATGAGATGAGGGTCAATAGGAGCAAAGACTGTGTTTATAGGGAGAGCAATGTTATCTTTCCTATTTGTTATACTAGAGACATTGGACCTGTTAAGGACATTGTCTCTAAACATTGGCATATTCTGTCTGTAGATCCCATCATTAGTAGTTTGGCAGGTGAAAGACCAAAGTTTGTATACCGAAACAAGAAGAATCTCAAGAGGCTGCTCTGCTATCCCAAAGAACTCTATACACCTACCATTCAGTCAGGGCCCTTCATGACAGCTTGCAATAGGTGTAATTTCTGTTCTTACATACTTACTGATCCAACATTTGTTTATCCGTATGGACAGGGTACTTTCCATATTCGGACCAGAGGCAATTGTATGTCGAAGGATGTGGTCTATCTTGCCTCATGCACGTCATGTCCAGCCTATTATGTAGGCAAAACTAATCAAGTATTGAGAGATAGAATCAGGGAGCATGTGTACCATATAAGGAAGGGTAATTTACATAATGCATTGGCAAAGCACACCAAGGAGGAGGGTATGGCACATCAGTTTAGGTTCAGGGTTCTGGAACAGATTTCCAGGACATGTAGGAGAGGGGACATTAAGAACTACACTGAGACCAGGGAGATACATTGGATAATTAAGTTTAGGGCCGATTTGACACCAGGCCTGAATGGGAAGGTCCCCCTACGCCCCCTATTAAAATCTAGGAGGTTGAAGAATAAGTAATGACAGTACGTGTTTTTTCACACAGATGTCTCTATCTGCCATTGTGATAGCACTTATATATGTAATCCCCACCACCATTTTTATATGTTGTTGCATTTAGATTTTTTATACATATATTTTTTATATTTTTTATATGTCTTAAATGACTTGCTTCTTGCATTTTATTTGTGAATTAATTTTATGTTTGTTTTTATTATTATGTCTGCTTCATGCACTTTTAGTATGTGCTATAGCTTTAAAGAGCTTGAAGGTTTTTGGCGCCTTTGTATGTATTTAAATAATTGGACTGGAATGGTTTATGTCTTTGAAGGTCTGATGAAGCTATTGCGAAAGCGCTAACCTCTCTCAACAAATAAAATTTATTGTGTGCATACCTGGATCATTATTTCTCAACACAGATTATATACTGGTGATTTTTGGAGAATATTTCTACTTGGAACCCCCCATTGCATTGCTCAGCAGCTGTTTGCTTTAATCCTTCATGAAATAGTTCAGTCAAGAACTCTAAAACCTTGTTTAACGGAGCTCTAACAGGGTCCAAATGATGCGACTCCGCCCAAAAGACAAAACGTTTCCACTTACTGGTGTAAGTCTTTGTAGTGGAAGCTTTATGAGAAGCTACTAAAATATCTTGAACCGCCGATGTAAGGGGAACCGACCTGGCTAGAAAGGGAAGCGGAGCAGCCAAGCTGCTAGATGGAGAGATTCTAGAGATGGGTGAGGAACTCCTGACGAGTGAGTCAGTAGATCTGGCTCTGGGTCCAGCATCCAAGGTCCCCGAATGCGGTGATGCAATAGAAAGGGGAACCAAATTTGACGAGGCCAGAACGGGGCAATGAGAATAATAGTCCTCTGAAGGTTGTTGGCTTTCTGTAGAAACTTTGCAATCAGGGGAAATGGAGGAAAAGCATATAGGAGACCCGGGGCCAATCGTGCACCAGCGTCCCTGGGGACTTCCCTGGAGGGGTAATAGGGCAAAGTAGCTCCTGCATTTGGCGTTCATTGGAGACGCAAACAGATCGCAGGTAGGCTGGCCCCATTTGCGAAAAATCCTTCTCGCAACTGACTGTTTGAGGGACCACTCGTGAGGCAATAGTATTGCCCTGCTCAGCCTGTCGGCTATGACGTTGGATGACCCCGGGATGTGCGTTGCGATCAGAAAGCGACCGGTGAACTCTGCCCATTGCCAAATTCTCATGGCCTCACTGCATAGTTGGTAAGACCTGGTTCCCCCTTGCTTGTTTATGTACCAGACTACGGACATGTTGTCTGTCTGAACTGCAATGGTCCCTGGAGGAAGAAGGGGAGCAAAGTGTTGCAACGCCAAAAACACTGCCCTCAACTCCAGAACATTGATGTGCAGATTGTACTCTAGATTGGTCCATTCGCCTTGGACTGTCTGTCCCTGAAAGATGCCCCCCCACCCTATCAGGGAAGCGTCCGTGGTTATCGTTGCTGACAGTGCGGGTAGCACAAATGGTCTTCCGCTGGATAGGTTGCAAGTCTGTAACCACCACATTAGGTGTGATTTGCAAGTTTTCGTTATCAATATTTCGTGAGTCAGTGGAAGTTGTTGGAATGACCATTGTGCAAACAGAAGCCATTGTAGCACTCTCATGTGCAGTCTTCCCAATGGTATCACAATGAGAGAAGCTGCCATGAGACCCAAGACTTTCAGAACAATTTTTGCCGGTGACTTTCTGGACGACAGCAGAAGGGAAATGTTGATTTGAAGTGCTACTATTCTTTCTGTAGGAAGTTTTAGAACTAAATGATGCGTATCTAATTCGCTCCTATGAATAAGATATGCTGTGATGGCTGTAGCAAAGATTTTTCGAAATTTACTGAAATTCCAAGGTGTGTACAAAGTTGTAGGGTGTAATCCCTGGCTTGTATCAGTTGACGCCTGGTGGTGGCAGACAGGAGCCAGTCGTCCAGATACGGAAACACCTGGAATCCTAGGCGCCTCAGATGAGACGCTACCACTGCCATGCATTTGGTGAAGACCCTGGGGCTGTAGTCAGACCAAAGGGCAGGGCTCGAAACTGATAGTGACTGGCTCCCAGCCGGAAGCGCAAATGATCCCTGGACGCCCTGGCCATTTTGATGTGGTAGTATGCGTCCTTCAGATCTATCGAGCACATCCAGTCGTCCTTCCGTAAGAATGGAAGGATCGATTGAAGCGTGACCATTCGAACTTTTCCTTCTTGACAAAGGTGTTGAGATGGCTTAGGTCCAGAATCGGCCTCCAGTCCCCTGTTTTCTTTGGAACTAAAAGAACCTTGAGTAAGTTCCGAATCCTATTTGGTCCGCTGGGACTGGTTGGATGACTCTTTTTTCTAGCAGCTTTGAAATTTCTGTAGCTGCTGGGTCTTGCAGATGGGGTGGTACATCTGGGAGTTTTCTCTTTGGAATGGGTGTGGATAGAAATGGGATTTTGTAACCTCTGGTAACAATGCTTTTTACCCAATTGTCTGAAGAAAGGTTTTGCCAGGCCTGAGGGTATAAAGCTAAGCGACCCCCGACTGCCTCCAGAGCAGGACAGTCGGGCCTCCTCTCAGGAGTGCTGAAAAGGTTTGCCAGGGAGGTTATCCCTGCCACCTTGGTTTTGTGGACCCCCTCTGCCGCCAGGGCGGCGTCTTCCACCTCTGCCCCCTCTGCCTCTAGAGGGGGCATCACCCTGTGTGTTTGGGAAAGATCCTTGGGGTTTTCGAAACCACATTTTCCCACCACGTTGCCCTTTGGGGTACGGTCTGGAAGGGTGGAAAACGGACTCCGACAGCAGACAGAGTCTTTCCCTCCTGTTCACACCGGGTAAGGGTCTCCTTTACTTTAGGGCCAAAAGTGTGGCTCCATCAAATGGGGCGTTAGTAAAGGAAGACTTGAAGGCTTCCATAAGCGAACATAAGCGCATCCAGGATTGCCTACGAAGAGCAATCGCTGAAGCCGCTGCCCTACTCGATCCTTCGCCGCGAGGATATCAGCCTTATGGACGAGTTTACAATGGATGTAAGGGTGTTGAGATGCGCTGTAACTTTCTCTGAAACAGCAGCATCTGTAGTACCCTGGAGGGTATCTCCCAACTCTTTGACTAGATCCCTCTGTAAACGTGTAAAATGAGTCAAATAGTTCAGGGAACGCATAGAAAGCCGCTGAACTGAAAATGCGCTTCCCGTATCTGTCCATGGTCCTAGAATCTTTGTTAGGCGGATGGACAGATGAGGAAGACTCCGACATCTCCTTTTTCGTGGCCGCTGCCATCACCATGGCGTCTACTGGAACTCCTTTGGTGAGGTAAGCCTTGTCCTGTGGTGCCGTAATGTACTTATTTGGCTTCCTAGGGACTGGTTACACCGTGTCAGGTGTCTCCCACGCCCTTCGAGCAATCAACTCCATTAACTCATCGAAGGGCGGAGTGACCCAGGAGGAGGAGGAAGGGCGAGCACCAAATGCCTTCAGCAAAACTGACTCATCCTCAGAAGGGGGGAGGGCTTGCCAGTCACCTCTCTGTTTTAGGATCTCCAAGATGTCAGAAAAAGAGACATCTTCTGAAGGTGACTTAGGGGACCCTTCTGACTCATCTAAGTCAGTATCAGATGTCAAGGATTCTTGTGGAGAATCCAAGTGTCTCCTCTTACACAATCTTTTCCTAGGGACTTCTTCGTGGGGAGCATCCGAAGAAGCCTCCGAGGAAGAGGGGGCACCCTCCAGGGGTGGCTGAGACACTGGTGCCCGACGCTTGGACGTGGCCGTGGGTGCAGAGGAGGATAACGGTCCTTTGTGGGGAGGAGAAGCTGTTCCTGCAGATGTGGTTGTCTGGGTAGACAACACCTTCCTCATGAGGTCGAAGGCCCCGGGTCCAGAGTCGAGGTATCTCCCGGTTCGAAGAGATGGGAAGAATCCCGAAACAGGAACCGAAGGCACCGACCCGAGGACGGAACCGAGTCGATCCGCGCCGAGGCCCGAGAGGGAGCGTCGGAACGAAACATCGGTCCGACTCGGTCCCGGAACCAAGGATGGATCTTCGGCCCCGAGACTCCAGTACCGGATCAGATGGAGTCGAGGTGAACGGTGCCGACCGAGAAAAGGACGGTTCCGGCACCGAGGGCTCCACAATCATCAGTTCAGCTTCTTCCGGCTCCGAAGACTGGACAGGTCTCGGAGGAGGAACAGATGGAGATAGTGGCAGGCCTTCAAGTCTCGACATCAACTGAGAGGAGACCGAGATAAGCTTGGATAGGGCCGTATGCTCCATCAATTTCTGCACCACACGGTCCACATCGGTGTCGGAAAGGGGCCTGGAAGAACGAGTCGAAGGGATCGAAGACGGAGCCGACCTCAACAGAGTTGGTGGAGGGAGCTCCGTCACCGGTTCCAAGACTTGAGGCTCGGAAACTGCCAACAGTTGAACACTCGGCCCCGAAGTCTGTGGAACCGGTGATCTAACTTTACCCGAAGAGCTCGGAGCCGATGACTTGGGCTCCGACGTCTTCGATTCCTTCGAGGATTTGGATGCCTGGTCTGAAGCATCCAGAGCCTCCTGGAAAGAGGGTTTCAACAACCCTCTGTCCATCAGTTTCCTGCGCCTATCTGTCATGACCCTCCCACTAAAAGAGTGACAAATAGAACAGTCCTCTTGTAAGTGGAGAGGGCCAAGGCAGTAGACACAGGAACTGTGGTTGTCCGTGACCAACATCTTTTGGCCACACTGGCAACGTTTGAATCCAGATTTTATTTTCTCAGACATTTTGAGGTAAGAGAAAAAGTCAAGTCCAGTAACAGTCAATTCCAGAGAAAAAGGTCAAATCCGGTAGATATGTCAGTCCGTTTGTCAATCCAAGTAGGGGTGGTAGGCCCCGAAAAACTCTATACCAGTTAAAGAATTTAAACTAAGTTAACGGTACCGAGAATTTCACTCTACACACACACCATACACTAAATACTATAACTAGTGTTTTAAACAAGTTCTCTTGAAAATTTAACAACAAGAAAGTTAAATCTTATCTGAAAAACCCTCGAGCTAGCCTCCAGCGATGTGAATGCAGCAGCGGCAAACTAGATCTGAGGTAAAGGCAGAGGGGGATTGTGGGGATTAGATGTCCTCGAGCTTCTTCTCGATGCAGAGCTTGCAGTCGGCCGGCACGGAGCCGAGGATCGGCTCCGAACCCATGTGTAAGAACAAAGGCGAGATTGAACACTCTCACATCAGTATTTTGTTTCCCTCTTCAAAGGAAGAGATGGGGGTGAAGACACATGGATCTCAGTGTAATAAGCTGATGGGGTGGATATCGGCTTATTACAGTAAAGTGTGTGTGTGTGTGTGTGTGTGTGTGTGTGTGTGTGTGTGTGTGTGTGTGTGTGTGCATATGTGTGCGTGCGTGTGTGTGTGTATGTGTGTGTGTGCGTGTGTGTGTACCAGCACAGGGTACTGTTGGAAAAAAAAACAGCAGTACTTAAAATACAGGAATTATGTCTACTTACAAAGAATCTGACATTATCAGACAATAGTGCTGCACTCCTGACTGTCTTTCTTCAGATGAGATGTTAAACTAAGGCCCCATCTGCTTGCATTGGTGGTAGCTCAGGTGGATGTAAAAGATCCCATGGCACATACTGAAAAGAGCAGGGGAAGTTCCCAGATGCTCTGGTCAAATTTCTCCTAATGGTATAAATATCACCTCCAGTCTTTCCTGAAAAGAGCTCTAGTGAGACTAAAATAAATACAATAAAATAAAATACTACAAAAATAGATCTTTACAAGAGTTCATGGTCCCACAGAGACTATACTGGTCTGGGGAATACATCTTAAGACAAGAGTTTGGCAAGCAGCATGATTCTCCAATAACAGAAGGTAACATCTGTGGAATAAAATGACAACACAAGAGACAGATTTTTAAAGCTGTGGATGCGAGTAGGGCAAGTGAAATTTCTAGAGTTAGAGCATGGTTAAAAGAGCTAACTGGTCAAACAAAGTGTGTATGAGTCAAATAATTAGAAATGTTAGAAACAAAGGCAGAATATGTTGCAAAAGTAATCGATGTGAAACGGACAGACCTGAATCAAGATACTGTAACAAAGAAGTGATCCAAGAAAGAGGTTAGAGAAAGTACTGCACCTATAAAGTTCAGATTTGCAGTAGGTGTAGCCATCTGTATTACTGGAAATTGAAAGGAAATCTCTGTCTTGCTTACCACCCCATTAGATACTCTATTATCTAGGGCTGTCTGCATCTCTACAAGCCCAATATCTCCAACCAATACAATAAGCAAGGCTCTAAAATGTTCGCCAACAGATAAAACATGATGGAGGAATAGGTTTGTAACCAAACACCTTCCAAACCTCTGGCATAAACTTCTGCTGCATGTAGTGCAACGCACTATCTTCCTTTAAATGTAAATTAAATGACTGGATAGATAACTGCAAACTTACTCTAAGATTGACTGGTATGACCCTCCTGAAGAAGAGAAGTGCTGCCCAAGGGAGGGTACTAGC
Source organism: Protopterus annectens (assembly GCF_019279795.1). NCBI lineage: Eukaryota > Metazoa > Chordata > Ceratodontiformes > Protopteridae > Protopterus > Protopterus annectens. The sequence continues at coordinate 1,629,147,997 of NC_056737.1, forward strand.
AAAGTGAGAATGGTCATGAGACTCAGTGGCCTTAACACCCATGACGCTTTAAATCTATAAATCCATTACAGACTGCATTCATGAATTCTCTGCACAAAGCACTGACCAAGTAGCAAAGAATGTTGGTTAAATTTACAGACATAAAACTTGAGAAGTTATAAGTCAGGAGGGTAAATTGATTCAGTAGATATGCCAACGTTTTCATATTTAGACAAGACAGATCTGCTCAGAGTGAAGCAGGTAATACTGCCATTTTCTATCACGAGACATAAAAGTTTAAAAATTTAGTAAAGATATGAACAAATGAACAATGTCAACTTACTTTTCCTTTGAGCTACTTTCTGTTTTAGTTCTCCTTCATTAATTTTATTTAAAAACTAAACCTTAGTTAATTCAAGAGCATATGACTCAACTTCTTAACTCAGTGCAACTGTATACAGTACTGCATAGTATTGCTAAAAGAACAATGCTCATTATTTTATGTCTATTGTTTTGCGACTTTGACTTCTTATGACACAGGTATTGTTTATGTAATGCCTTGTGGTTTAGATCATGTATGAAAAGGACCTTCTAACTAGTGTATCACCTGGTTAAGAAATAAGCGAGTAAGCTACTATGAAAGAAAGGTCAAATCAGAAAAATCTGGTTCAGAAAGAAATTCAGCTTTACATATTTAAAAAACGGGTATCAAGCCACATTGACACAGAATTATAAATCACTAATAATGGTCTAGATGACACAGGTTCGTCTAGTGGCTTGGGTGTTTGGTTAAGACGGCAGGGAGGATGCATGGACCCATCCTGAGGGAAGGACGGCCAGAGCTTGCCCCACAATTGCACTACCAGCAGGGGGCAGGCATTAGGGTCACCAAGCCTCAAATGGGCAACAGCCTTTATAAGTGAGCATGCAGAAGCCCTCACTTGCAAAGGGTGGGCCACTGTCATGATACAGCTTGCATATCCCCACCAAGGGAATAGGTTAAAGATATCTAAAAAGTGATCTCACTGAAGGAATGCAAGCACAAGCACATAAAAGACTCCTGCCAGACAGTTCTCACTTTGTCTCATAGTGGAACCCCTGGAGTGGAAGAAAGAACAGGCACTAAACGATCAAGTGGATGGTTGGTTGTTGACAGGCATGGGGAACAAAGAAAAATCACCTAGAAAAAAAAAAAGATATGCTGAATAAAATGTTTGTTATTTAAATCAGATAAACTCATAGCTCTGGATCTGTTGAGAAAAGAGCTAGAAAGAATGCACAAGTCTCATGAGTACAAGCAAAAAGCAATATGTTTTTTCTGGACAGGAAACATCCACTAAAATGTCATTTATTTTAATTTATTTATTCTTCAAAGCATCAATGCTAGTCTCACAAACATTTGACAATTACTGCTCACAGCAGACAGCATGAGTACATAAACACTTGTAAATAATACACTCAAGTTTGTCATGTTATCCCTCTTTATTATTCAGCGGCATACAATGAAAACCCAGTATGACACTCTCTCGGGGGCTGCTGGATCACATCAAGGACAGCAAACTACATTTTGAGGAGCAACTGAAGATTCCCATATGAAGTGCGCAAAATTCACACCAGCAAATGCCACCCAAACTATGCTCATGCAACTGTGACAGAAGCAAGTACATCCCAAAAACTAAATGTAGGCTGGCCAGGAATGTCTGTGCTGTCATATAATTTACCACAAAAACTCAACAGACATGATGGTCAGTTGCAGGTAATGCCATGCAGCAAGACTGTTGAAGCTTTATTCCAGTATGAAGAAAACATAGCCGAGCTGTGCAACATATTATTCAATTTCCTGAAGCAGAGAAATTAATGGACACTAGTGAGTGATTATTACAAAAAAAATATATATATATATTTTCTACACACAGTGGTCCAAGTGTCATGTCAGACAATGGTCTACAGTATACTAGTACTGTGTTTAATGTTTTTTCACAGAAACAGGATTTTTATCTTGCTATTTTGAATCCAAGCTTTGCACAGTTAAACTGGAACATGAATTTCAATACTGAATGAAGCACTTGATGAAAAAATCTCAGAGTAGAAATAACCATCACATTAACCTTACTACAATATGGGAATATTTCACTACAAGCTGCCGGGCTATTTCCTGCTCACTTACTAGTGGATCATACAATGAAAGGAAAAATTCTTACAATTTCTTCATTACAGATACCCAAGAATCAAAAACAGGTTCTACAGTGAGTGAAACAGAAATAGTCAAGGCAAAATTCTACTATATAAGCCAAGCCAGGACTCCTCCTGAACTCCTCTCCTGAACTGAAGAAGGAGATCAGAATTCAGTAGATATGTGAAAAGAAACAAATTCAGCGTTAGGTGACCTAGGCAACTGCCTAGGGCCCAGTGCTTTCTAGGGGGGGGGGGGGGGGGGAGAGGCTGTCACAGCATTAATTTAATTAAAAAAGTTTTAAGTTTTCCTGTTTGGCTCAGTACTGTTACATGCCGCTTCTTTTTTTCTCTCCTCAAGCATTATGCCTGTGTCCTATTGCTTTGGGAATTTCCTCCTTGGATCCAGCCAATGAGACCATGCAAAGTGAAGCAAGAGATTTTGATTTTCATAGCCAGGCGCAATGAGGAGAATGCAGCAACCTTATGAATGGAGCTGGAGCTAGCTGAACAGAATGAGAATGCCACCACATGGATTTTGCAAGTACAGAGCTAAAACTGCACAGCAGCATTAGTATGTGTTTAATGCCCTAGTTAGAAAGGGTAGTTTGGTTAAGTGACTTGCGAAGGCTGAAGCCCTGTATCTCAATTACAAGAGGCAAAAAAGCCTTAGTCATCTACACCAAACGTCATTCTTTGGTAAATCAGAGGATTATAGTCAGTCAATGTCAGTCATAACACTGCTGAAATTTTCTGAAATTGGTATTTTTATCATTATTGGTAAATACATTTTTCCAATGCTTACTGGAAAATAATGTTCAAAACTACAAATTTAAAATACTCCAACAAATGTTGCTGTATTAAACAAGAAAAGCATGGCAAGTACAAGTATGACACAGTCATTGTCCATGCTGGTGTGAACGACCTGAGACGTACCTCCCTGGACTACATGAAAAGAGACATAGAGGAGCTCTCTGATTATGTAGCCCAGGCAGGTATGACCCTGACCCTGAGCAGTATCCTTCCTTCACCACGAATGATGCCACAATATAGTGACAAGATGATCAGCTTTAACAATTGGCTTAATTTCTGGTGTCATTCAAAGGGGATCCAGTGTCTGTCTGCTTGGGATGACATGCTTGACAAGCCATGCTGCTTCGCAAGGGACGGCTTGCACCTGTCACCCCTGGGATTCTGGATATTGGCTAAGGCTCTTGCCACCCCCATAGTGCCTTTTTTATGCAAGGCTCCAATTCTAAACCTACCACCCTAGAAAACAAAAACGGGAAGAAACTAAGGGTAATGCTGCTCAATGCCAGAAGTCTAAATCTCAAAATGCACGCACTCGAGGCCCTTCTCAGTATGGAGAACATCCGATGTCTGTGCTGTGACTGAAACCTGGTTCAAGGCTCCTGAGAGCACCCAGGCACTATCAGGTTTTACCTCATATCATGCGTTCCGGCCCCAAAACCCGGACCATACCACAAAAGGAGGGGGTGTATCCATATTCATCAAGGATACCCACACCTCCAGGTTGGTGGCTACGCACGAAGCATCGGAAACCATCCAGGTGCAATTAACCATAGGCAAAACTGCTCTACAATTTGTAGCATGCTACAGGCCACCCTCTCAAACTCAGGAAACCCACACAGCCTTCCTGAAGACACTGGAGGGTATAAATGTATCACACTGGAGGGTATAAATGTATCACCAAACACCATCATATTGGGTGACTTCAACTACCCGAATATAGACTGGGAACATTACTCAAGCCCCAACTTTCTAGCCCAAAGGTTCCTGGAGTTTATAAATTCAAATGCCATGGAACAACTAGTCACCGTCCCCACAAGAGGAGAAAATATACTAGATCTCATCATCACAAACATGGGGACAAAATGCTCCACACCGGAAGTATATCCCTCTTTGGTGAGATCAGATCATAAACTAATCTCACTAGAAATTCACATCCCGCCCCCACCCCAAACAAAAAAGACCACAGTGAAGAACTTCTCTAAAGCAAACTTCACACTACTCAAGACAGGTGTGGTATCCTGCAAGGCCCCCGAGCCAATGGAAACCACAACCCAAGCTGCGGAAGCCCTTACAAATGCCTTCTATGAACACCTTCAGGACTGCATGGATCAGGCAATCCCAAATAAAACCAAGACTCTTTCCACCAAGGGTAAACGTCCAGTCTGGTGGACCCCAGCCATAAACAATCTTTACAATAAGAGGAGAAAGCTATTACATGATATAGCAAAATCCCAAAAAGGGAAGGCATCTTTGATCAGTACTAGCAAGAAACTACGATCCCTCATAAAATCATCAAAGGCCAACTTTGAGAAAAAAATTGCCATAGATTCAAAAGACAATCATAAGGCCTTCTTCAGCTATGTCAGAAACCTGGGTGGAAACTCCCAGATATGCTCAGAATTAGTCCAAAATGATACAAAAATCACTGAGCCCACAGACATTGCCAACATACTGGCAGACAGGTTCAGCGCAAACTTCACCCCCATCACCCCCCCAAAAGGAGAGATAACTATTCCAACAGAGTGTAGCCTCCCAGACATCTCAAATGCGCAGGTGAAAGCTGCTCTCTCTAAAGCTAAAAACACAGCATCAATGGGACCGGATGGTGTCCCCGGCTGTGTGCTACATGAACTCAATGAAGAACTAAACCCGCACATAAGGCAGCTGTTTAATCTTAGCCTTACCGCAGGATATGTGCCCAAGGAGTGGCGTACGGCAACTGTGGTCCCACTCCACAAAGGTGGTGCCTCTACGGACCCTGGTAATTACCGCCCCATAAGCTTAACAAGCCTGGTCTGCAAAGCTATGGAGAGGATCATAATGGAACTCAAACAAGGACATAGGGGACTTGCAGACCTTGGACCCAACCCAGTTTGGCTTTGTCAAGGGCAGATCTTGCCTTTTGAACCTGGTCGACTTCTTCGAAACAGTTACCAAGGCCATTGATGAGGGAAAGGCAGTCCATACAGCCTACCTTGACCTTGCAAAAGCTTTCGACACAATACCCCACTCAGGTATCATAGAGAAACTTACCAGCTTAAATGTAAACCCATATGTCACAAGATGGGTTGCAAACTGGCTAAAGGACAGAACTCACAGGGTTAGAGTTGCTGGAGCCATGTCAGACTCCAAGCCGGTTACAAGTGGTGTCCCACAGGGCTCAGTCCTTGGCCCCTATTGTTCGGCATCTACTTCTCAGAAGTACAGGCAAACATAGGAGGACTATGGCTGACAAAGTTTGCGGATGACTGCAAACTGGGTGCCATAGTGGATAGTACATCGGACACAGACATCCTTCAGAGGGGTCTCACGGAAACTGATAGCTGGTGCCAGAGCCATGGCCTGAAGTTAAACGCAAAAAAGTGTATAGTCATACCCTTCGGGAAAAACAAGGTAACCCCAAGCTACCATATAGGTGGCAACCCACTAAGCACAGAAGAGGTTATCAGGGACCTGGGTACCCAGGTTGACAGTGGCCTCTCGTTTGACACTCACGTTGCTAAAGTGGTTCAAAAGACCTTCTACACTGCCCATCTGATCATGAAGGGATTCACATCCAGATCAAGTGAGGTCATTGTTCCCCTGTACTCTTCACTTATCAGACCAATGATCGAGTACAATGCCCCATTCAGGATGTATCTCACCCGACACCTGCAGCAATTGGAGAGACCCCAAAAGTTCCTCACCAAAAGGATAAAGGGACTCCAAAACCTGTCATATACTGCCAGACTGAAGAAACTCCAACTCTATTCAGTTGCATACCGTCTGCTCAGAGGTGACCTGTGCCTGACATACAAGGCCTTAACCAACCCAGAATTAATGGACATGCTCCACCTCAAAAAATCCAAATCCACCAGAACCACTAGAGCAAGTGACTTAAACCTTAGCAAGGACATAAATAGGACGTGCTGGAGGGATAGATTTATCACCCAGAGACTCCCCATGCTGTGGAATAAAATCCCGGTCCATGTGAGGCAGAGCACCTTGCTGGCTTTGTTCAAGAGAAATCTTGACCGGTGGATGGGAGATCGTAGGTTTACCCCGGGAATCATCTCTGTGTCACTGCTGGACAGAGGCACAACAAACTAATGGGCACATTATTTCTAACATAAGGGGTGGCGTAAGCCACATAACTTTGGGCTAGGCTTATAAATGCCTTAGGGCAGATAGCCTAGTATAAACCTATGAACCTATAAACTATCAGGAAAGGGAATCAAAGAAAACATGCATTAATACATGATCCTAAAAATGCATGTAGGGTGCCTACGGTTTGAAAATAGCCTGGGGCCAAGCTACACTTAATTCTCTACTGGCCAGGTGCATTTTTAATGAATGTGAGTTTCACTGCATTTTCAATGAACCACGAGTTTTAAGGTAAGAGAAGTTTACTTTTGTTCATACCAAATCTGTTTTCAATGTGCAACTGTTTTTTGTTTAGCAAATGACCACCAGTGTTTGTGCTATAAAATTTGAAAGCAGTGTTAGTGACGCAACAGGTAGCACACTCATCTTTGGTGCAGAAGGCTATGTGTTCTACTCCCATACCATACAGACTGATTGCTAACACTGTAGTGCGGCCTAAAAGGGGTGCTGCACTCCTGAGTGTATCATCCTTCAGATGAGATGTTAAACTTGAGGCCTCATCTGCCTGAGTTGGTGGTAGCTCAGGAGAATGCAAAAAATCCCACGGCAACTATCAAAAAGAGTTAGGAAAGTTCCCTGATGCGCTGGTTAAACTTCCCTTAGTAGCATAAATACTACCGCAGGTCTCCCTGAAAAGATGCTGATAGCCTAGTCAGACTAACATGGTCAACAAAAAATAAGTAAATCAAAAGTTTTAAATTAAATCGACATTTCTGTAATCATTTTAAGAGAAGAAACCAGCACACTGTCCGTTTTGATCAGTGTTTATGGGGAATGGAGGAAGAGAGCCAAGTAATGGGAAACTGGAATGGCTGTGTGTGTGTGGCACTGACGAGTAGCCAAAATCATTTCATGTGAAAAATAAAGATGTCCCACAGTGCTGAGAAGAAACAGAAAACATCTGGTCAAAACCTCAAGAGTCCCTGAAAGTGATTTTGAGAGACAAAGACTGTTGAAAGCAACATCTACTAAAACGGTCAACTGAATCATCATGAGATAAAATCCTGAATATATTTTCAGATACAACTACCACTGATGTGTTTTTATTCCCAATCCCCATACCGTTTTCCCTCCACTAACACCACGTCTTGGATACAGAACACCTCTGAATCAGCCAGCTCAGCACACTGATAGTCCAGGAACTGAGAACCGGGAATGATGACAACTCAAATAATTAATTAATTTTTGTAGATCATTAATGCAAAAAAGAGCAAGAAAAATGTCTATTTATAAATATAAAACAAAACAGTGTGTGTATATGCATACACACACACATATTCATATATACATATATGTATTATATGGGTTCCCCTTTAGAATCTCGAAAAACTGAAATACCGAATTTCAATTTTCCGAAATTCTAAGCCCAAATGCTTGAAATAGTGAAACACCAGAAGCGAGAAATTCAAAACCCCGAAGTTCTGAGCTTCTGGTGTTGTGGTGTATGAATGGATTTAAGTGCAGGTAAGTCTGGATGAGTGTGTAGGTTATGGGCTGTAGTGTATGTTAGTGTGTGTTTTGGTTGTGATGTGTGTGCAAGGGGCTGTGAAATGTGTGGGTGTGAGTTACCTTTGTGTGTGCGATTGTGCGGTCTCGGAGTTAGAATATATAAGCAGGGGGTGTAGGGGGGCTTGCCCCCCTGCTTATTTGTATTTTAGGATTGGGGTTTATATCACATAATCGAAATCCCAAAATATTGAACACCATAAGCTCGAACTTGGAATTTCGAAATGTGATATAATCGAAAGCTCAGAACAGCAAATTTTTTTCCCAGGGAAAAATTTGCTGTTCCGAGAAACACACACAACACAAGCACACCAAAAAAAGTAATCCACACATATACACTTAAAATCCTACTTCTAACCCTACACTAAACTGTACATACACTACTATCTCTCCACTTACCTTAACCCAAACCCTAAGGTCCATAACTATTGCAGACTCACCTTACCTGTTCCCTAACCCAAAGGTCCCTAACTATCATGCACTCACCTTACCCACTCCCTAACCCAAAGGTCCCTAACTATCGCACACTCACCTTACCCGCTTCCTAACCCTAAGGTCCCTAACTATCGCACACTCGCCTTACCCGCTCTATACTTTTCCACTAAAGCTACATCAGGAGCATGTACGTGACCTATAGACTTAACCAAAAGATCACCGTCCACTATCTTTTCCGTTATAGCCCTACCTCTACATTTCTGTACATATTTTAATTTACAGCACCAGTAACGTCACTGGGGATGCACAAGCCAGTGCATTTCTTTGTGCCGGTCCCAAGCCCGGATAAATGGGGAGGGTTGCATCAGGAAGGGCATCCGGAGTAAAACTTCTCCAAAACATTTCCTGCAGACACCAAGAAACATTTTTATACCGGATCGGTCGAGGCCCGGGTTAACAACAACCGCCACCAGTGCTGTTAGCCTACAGGGTGCTGGCGGAAATTGGGTTACTGTTGCTGAAGGAGGAGAAGAGGCGGAAGACATGGCCAAAGGCAGGAAGAGAGGAGAAGGCTAGGACTGTGGTAGTGAGGATCGGAACTTTGAATGTTGGCAGTATGACTGGTATAGTGAGAGCTAGCTGATATGATGGACAGAAGGAAGGTTGGTATATTGTGTGTGCAAGAGACCAGATGGAAGGGGAGTAAGGCTAGGTGTATCGGAGGTGGGTTCAAATTGTTTTATCATTGTGTGGATGGGAGGAGAAATGGCGTAGGAGTTATTCTGAAGGAACAGTATGCTGAGAGTGTTTTGGAGGTGAAAAGAGTGTCGGATAGAGTGATGTTTATGAAGCTGGAAATTGATGGTGTAATGATGAATGTTGTTAGTGCATATGCTCCACAAGTTGGGTGTGCAATGGATGAGAAAGAAAAATTTTGGAGTGAATTGGATGAAGTGGTGATGACTGTACCCAAGGGTGAGAGAGTGGTGATTGGAGCAGATTTCAATGGGCATGTTGGTGAAGGGAACACAGGAGATTGAGGAAGTGATGGGTAGGTATCGTGTTAAACAAAGGAATGCAGAAGGTCAGATGGTAGTGGATTTTGCGAAAAGGATGGACATGGCTGTGGTGAATACGTATTTTAACAAGAGAGAGGAGCATAGGGTGACATACAAGAGTGGAGAAAGATGCACACAGGTGGATTATATCTTATGTAGGAGGGCCAGTTTGAAGGAGATTGGAGACTGTAAAGTGGTGACCGGAGAAAGTGTAGTTAGGCAGCGTAGGATAGTGGTTTGCAGGATGACGTTGGTTATCAAGAAGAGGAGGAGGAGTGTGAGGGCAGCACCAAGGATCAAATGGTGGAAATTGAAAAAGGGTAATTGTGAGGTGGAGTTCAGGGATGAGTTAAGGCAGGCACTGGGTGGCAGTGAAGAGTTACCAAATAGTTGGGTAACTACAGCAGAGCTAGTAAGGGAGACGGCTAGAAAGGTGCTTGGTATCACATCTGGACAGAGGAAGGACGACAAGGAGACATGGTGGTGGAATGAGGAAGTACAGGAGAGTATACAGAGAAAGAGGTTGGCAAAGAAGAAGTGGGATTGTCAGAGAGATGAAGAAAGTAGACAGGAGTATAAGGAGATGAGGTGCATGGCAAAGAGAGGTGGCGAAGGCTAAGGATAAGGCATATGAAGACTTGTATGAAAGGTTGGACACTAAGGAGGGAGAAAAGGATTGGCTAGACAGAGGGACCGAGCTAGGAAAGATGTGCAGCAGGTAAAGGTGATAAAGGATAATGAGGGAAACATACTCACAAGCGAGGAGAGTGTGTTGAGGAGATGGAAAGAGTACTTTGAGGGGTTGATGAATGAAGAGAATGAGAGGGAGAGAAGGTTGGATGATGTAGGGATGGTGAATCATGAAGTACAATGGATTAGTAAGGAGGAAGTAAGGATAGCTATGAAGAGAATGAAGAATGGAAAGGCTGTTGGCCCAGATGACATACCTGTAGAAGCAAGGAGATGTTTAGGTGAAATGGCAGTGGAGTTTTTAACCAGATTGTTTAATGAAATCTTGGAAAGTGAGAGGATGCCTGAGGAATGGAGAAAAAGTGTTTTGGTACCAATTTTTAAGAATAAGGGTAATATGCAGAGCTGTAGTAACTACAGAGGGATTAAATTGATCAGTCACAGCATGAAGTTATGGGAAAGAGTAGTGGAAGCAAGGTTAAGAAGGGATGTGATGATTAGTGATCAGCAGTATGGTTTCATGCCAGGAAAGAGCACTACAGATGCGATCTTTGCTCGGAGAGTGTTGATGGAGAAGTACAGAGAATGTCGGAAGGAGTTGCATTGTGTTTTTGTAGACTTAGAGAAAGCATATGACAGGGTGCCTAGAGAGGAGTTGTGGTATTGTATGAGGAAGTCAGGCAAAGATGAAATCTGCTCACTTTATCCAGGAGGTAGGCTTGTGAGGGGCACATGGAATGTGTATCTTATTCTTAATTTATCCTAGATAAAGATGGAAGACCTACAAGCAGCAGTCTACTCAGTGCTGGAAAAGTGACTCCAAAGACAGAGATAGATCACTCATTAAAGCAAATGCGATCTTTACTCAGCATGCATTACATACACACCCTTGCAATGCTTACCCAAACCTCAGGGGGAGGCATTAGAGAATATCATAACAAAAATTCCCTGATGGCAGTCTGGATGACAGCCAAGACAAAAATGACCGTTGCCCAGGCAGGGAGTAAATGTGAAGAGTTACATGACAGAATAGTAAGCAAGCTCTGCGCCAAAAAGAAAGTTATATCTTACCATAATGTTCCATCTGTGTTGTCGATCTTCATTAATCCTTGACTGTGGGCTCTGTTCTGAGCCTTGGAACCGACTCAACCATTATTCCAGCTCGCACCTATCTAAAACTCTCAAGCTAAGATCTACCCATAATGCTCCTCACAAAAATCACCTCAGATCGAGTTTGCAAACAATAGTGACAGACAAGAAATAAAAGATCAGAGGCCTTATCTGTGTCTCTATCAGTAAGCTAATCTTTGGAGAGATCCGATCCATCAAGAGATGTAAGGTAGGGGGAAGGGGGGGGGGGGGGAATGTTAAGGATCAGTGAAGATCGACGACACAGCTGGAATGTCATGGTAAGACATAACTTCTTGATCCGATGTCAATCTTCACGTAATTCCTTGACTGTGGGACAGACTCCCTAGCTACCTGAATCTTGGGAGGTCTAACAGAAGAATATTCCTGAGCACCATCGAGCCAAATGATGCACATCCCCTAGAAACCAGGTCCAGCTTGTAATGAGTAATAAATGTAGGAGGAGATGCCTATGTCGCCGCTGCACAAATAGCATCTAAAGAAGCTCTGGCATGAAAAACTGCAGAGATTGCTATTGCTATAGTTGTGTGGGCTTTTACAGGTCCTGGTAGGTGCTATTGATATAGTTGTGTGGGCTTTTACAGGTCCTGGTAGGTGCACTCCCTTTTTGTCACAGACAAAAGTGACACAGTCTCCAAACCATTTAGCTAGTGTAACTTTAGAAAGTGGGCTTCCCAGAGTTACTGAAGAAAAGGAAATAAATAGCTGATCAGATTTCCTAATTTACTTTGTTCTGTGAAGACAGAAACATAATTGTCTGTGCACATCTAGAAGTGCAGACAGTACTCCCCTTTACTGAAGAAGTTGGGAAAAAAGACTGGGAGTTGTATAGTCTGACTGATATTTGATTCAGAGACGACCTTCAGTAAAAGGAGGGATTTGTTCGCAGGGAGACCCTGTCCTTATGAAAGATTAGATAGGGAGGTTTGCAGGCTAAGGCCTGAATTTCAGATGTTCTTCTAAAAGAAGTGATAGCCATCAAGAATAAAGTTTTCCATGACAAAACTTCAAGTCACAAGTGGCAGAAGGTTTGAAAGGAAAACAAATGAGAGACTGAAGTACCAGATTCAAATACCATGGTATGGGGGTTCTTTATATGGAGGTCTGAGCATTAAGGTTCCTTTCAAAAAGACTTTGCAAAGTTTATGGGACATAAGGGATGAACCATTTAAACCAATAAGAAAGTTAGAGATCGCGGCAAGATGTAGTACTCGAATAGTAGAGACTGCTGCTCCTGTTTTAGAGTAAAGTCAAAAACTCCAGAATTCTTTCAATAGGCGCAGAATATGGGTCAAGATTAGAGTCTAACTGCCACTTAGTAAACTTTAGCCACTTGTTAAGGTACAATTTTCTTGCTGAAGGTTTGTGGTGGACTAAAATGATGCGGTGAACTGGAAAGGTGAGAGAAGAATGCCTGTCAATCATGGGAACTGAAGAAGCCATGCAGTGAGCTTGAGATGCTGAATGAACCAGCCCCTGTGGGTGGGACAATAGGTTCTGGAGCTGGGTCCAGTATCCAGGGTTTCCAAAGCAGATGAGGCCAAAGGAAGGGAAACCAGACCTGTCGAGGCCACAATGAGGCGATGAGAATTATTCTGTTCTTCGACCTGTTGGCTTTCTTTAGAAATTGACATACTATTGGAATTGGGAGACAGGCATACAGCAGACTGGGGGGGGGGGTGAATCATGAAGGACAGCATCTCTTGGTGACTCCCTCAGGGGGGGGGGGGATTAGGGCAAAGTAACTGCTGCACTTGTTCTCAGAGGGGACACGAACGGGTTGCAGCAAGGTTGGCCCCAGTTGTGGAATATCTTTTCTGTCACCACTGGCTTGATAGACCACTCATGAGACATGAGAATGGTTCTGCTCAATTTGTCCGTGATTACGTTGGAGATCCCCAGAATGTGCACTGCTACTAAAATGCGATCACATGATATTGCCTATTGCCATACTCTGAGTGCTTCTCGACAAAGAGGGTAAGATCTGGTTCCCCCTTGCTTGTTGTTGTATCAGACTACTGACATATTGTCTGTTTGAATCGCAATTGCTCCCAAGGGGAGGGTTTCTTGACATGCCTGCAATGCTAAGAACACTGCCCTCATCTCTAGAACACTGATATGCAAATTGGCCTCCGGCTGGGACCAAGTGTCTTGGACTGTCTTTCCCAAATAATGCCCCCCCCCCCCTATCTGGGACACGTCCATGGTCACTATGGCTTGGGGTTGGAGAGGGACAAAGGGACAGCCCGACAAGATTCAGTTTTAGTGAAGCCACAAACTCAGGTCTTCCTTGCATCGACTGGTGATCATAACCAGATGGGACATTGGCTGATTCAGAAAGGACCATTGGGACGCCACGAGCCACTGAAGAATTTGCATGTGCTATCTCGCCAGAGGGACTAGAGTGATACAGGCTGCCACTGACCCTAGAGTTCGTAGAAGGAGCCTTGCTGTTACTTTCTTGTTACAAATTATCTGGCTGACTTGTGATCTTATCCTGTGTAGTCTTTCTATGGAAAGAGACGCAATTACGGCGATTGTTTTGAGCACAGCTTTAATGAATTCCAACTGCTGAGATGGATCTAAATGGGATATTTTGTAGTTTATAGTGATTCCTAAGTCGGAACAAAGGAGAAGAGTATAATCTCGTGCCCTTATGAATTGACGCCTGGTGGGAGTGGTAAGGAGTCAGTCATCTAGGTATGGAAACACTCAGAATCCTAGCAGTCTGAGGTGAGCTGCAACTACTGCCATGTATTTGAACATACTGGGGCCTGTGATGAGACCAAAGGGCAGTGCCCTGCGCTGATAATGATTGGCTTCCAGCCAGAAGCGCAGAAACCTTCTGGACCGCTTGTCCATTTTTATACGGTAATACACATCCTGAACATCTACTGAGCACATCCATTCACATTTTTCCAGGAAAGGAAGTATAAATTGAACTGAGGCCATCTGGAATTTGGTTTGCTGAACTGATTTGTCCAAATGACGGAGATCCAAAATTGGTCTCCAGTCCCTGTTTTCTTTGGCACTAAAAAGAATCTTGAGTAAATCTGGGATCCTCTCTGGTCTGGTGGGACTGCTTGGATGACTCTGTCAAACAGTTTTTGAATTTCTAAGACAGCAGCATCCCTGTGACTGGGTGGAGCATCCGGGATTGTTCTTAGCCTTTTTGGTTCTCTTGAAAAGGGGATATTGTAACCTCTGGTTATAATCCTCTGCACCCAACCGTCCACAGTTATCCTTAGCCAGGCTGGTGCCGGGATAATCGCCCTCTAACTGCCTCCAGAGGAAGGCAATTGGGCCTCCTTTCAGGAGCACTGATAAGAATTACGAGAGAAAGAATCCCTGGAACCCTGATTCTGTGGGCTACTTCTGCCTCTTGCATGGTGTCTTCCATTTTTAGTCTCCTCGTTGCCCCGGGAAAGTCTTTGCTACGCGAGTCCTGGCAAGCCCCTTGGGACATCTCAAACCATAGCCTCTAACTTCTCTGGTTCCTAAAATAGGGCCGTTGAGGAGTGGAAAAGCATACGCCTACAGCAGAAAGGGTCTTCCCAACTTTCTCACATCTGGGCAGAGTGTCCTTGACTTTGGGACCAAACAGGGATGATCCATAAAATGGAATGTTGACAGAAAAAAAGACTTATGCCAGAACCCCCTACCCTTGTCATCCCTTTGGCAGCATGTGCAATCAGCCTCATGGATGAGTCAGAAATGGATTCTAGGGTGGCAAGCTGAGAAGTCACTTTGTCTCAAACTCCTTCGGCTCCTGCAAGAGTATCTGAAAGCTCTTTAATCGGATCTCTTTGAAGTCTGGTAAAATGTGCTATGTAATTCAAGGACTTGAAAGTGAAGATCAGTAAAGCATATATGCACTTCCCAAACCTATCCATTGTCCTAGACTCTTTGTTAGGAGGATGGATAGTGGGACTTTCATCAGCAAGTTCCTTCTTGGTGGCTGCCGCTACCACTATGTTGTCCACAGGAATTCGCTTGGCCCAGTGTTGCTTATCCTGAGGAGCTGAAAGAATGCAGTCTGGTCTCTTTGGAATTGTTTCGATACAGTCAGGTAACTTTCAAAACCCGCTGAGCAATCAACTTTATGAGATCGTCAGCGGGCAGAGAGATCCAAGAGGTAGAGGGCTGGGCATGAAAAGCCTTTAGTTATACTGATTCCTCCAAGGAAGGCTGAAGGGAAGTCCAGACACTCCTCTGTTTAAGGATCTCTAGGATATCCCCGAAGGAAATATCTTCAGGGGGTGACTTAGGGGAACCTTCCCCTCATCGAAATTGGTATCTTCTGTATAGGAAAGTGCTTCCTCTTGCACTTTCTCTTCGAAGGCACCTCTTCAGTGGGGTGTTCAGGAGAGGTATCCGAAGAAGTCATAACTACTGTGGTTTGATCCAGAGTCTTTTGTGCCCTCTGTCCCAGGGAAGATACTGGTGGAAACTCCGGTCGGGGGGAAAGGCAAGACGTTTGGTCCAACAAGGGGGGCAAAGACTGTTTGCCCACAATGGACAAGGCCCTCTCCATGGCCTGGAAATCAGGCCCCCCCCCCGTAGAGGGATTGGAAACTGACTCTTTCAGAACCGTGGTCCCACCCCACACCGGAGGAGGCAGCCTCCGAAGCCAGAGTCATGCTTACATATGCAGCATGGAAGGCTCCGAAAGGATCGAAGTTGAACCGTGCTCCTCAGAACTGGCAATGAAGCCCCAACCCCAGGAGGTCTCCAGATTTGACAAACCTGAAGAGCTCAGTGTAGCTGTTGGTGCCGGAGAAGTAGCTCTGACTGGCACCGAAACAGCCAAGAAGGTCGGTAGCAGGGGCTCCAAAACCTCCACTGGAGTCGAAGGAGGAATGAAGGCTTGAGTGGAAGAAGGCAAGGTTCCACAGCTAACACTGCTAGGAACTGTGGAAGGGGACAATATCCTCGCACACAAGGAGCTGATCCACCAGTCTCATGATATCGGATTCTGTTAGACTCTGGTTGGATTGGACCGAAGAGACCGAGGGAGATCTGGCTGGACATCTCTCCAAAAAAGAACTGGAAGGACGGTCCACAAAAGGATCCACTGTAGGTGAATATCTGCTGGATGGTAAAGTTTGAATGAAAACTCCTGTAGTTCGTGGTTTTGGTCTGCATCGAAGAAGATGATTCCCTAACTGACACTGGTGTCAAAGTAGTCAGTGCAGAAATAGGCACAGATGGCACTGGCAGCAATGAAGTCATTTCAGAAACAGGTACCGATGTTACTGAAGATTGAGTCACTTGGCCCACCAGTTCCGAGGAAACTCTAGGAACTGTGGGAGCCTTGGCCATGTTACTTGGTGGTTCCAAAGAATGTGTCGGAACTGACTGACTTTTTTTCTTTGTCTTACTTGAGGAAAAAGAATAAGAAGGTGAACTTGCCTCTGTTTTGGGACCAGATAAGGTCTCTTCAAAGTCTGATTTAAGAAGACCCTTCAGAATAAGTTTATTTCTGCAGACTAATAAAACCCTATGGCTAAAACTGCATAGTCCTCTTGTAAATGTACTACTCCTAAAACAGACTCAAAGAGTGTGTCCCATCTGAATTAGGAAGCTTCCTGTCACATTTTCTGGCACCTTTTTAAGCCACAAGCCCTTTTAACAGGCTTGTCTGCCATGACAAAACAAAGGCCACACACACACACACACACACACACACACACACACACACACACACACACACACACACACACACACACACAGTGAGAATCAAGAAAAAAATTATAGAAAGTTTTTTTTTTTTTAAATAAACTAATTAAAGCAGGAAGGCAGTAACAAGAAATATCAGTAGGGTAAAGGGGAAAGGTACCAACAATGGTATGTGATAGCTTACCTAAATGGTAGATTGAAAAAACAGATCACACACACGCACACAAGACAGACTACATAATAGAGGAGCAAGTAGAAGAAATGGAAAGGGAAAGTAAATTTAAGAAAAAAAAGGTTAAACTTACAGTTCTACAAAGTTAAGCGGCAAATGAGATCTGGTGATTTTTGTGAGGAGCACTATGGGTAGAGCTTAGCTCAAGAGTTTTAGGAAGGCACGAGCTGGAATAATGGCCAAGTTGGTTCCGAGGCTCAGAACTGTGCCCACAGTCAAGGATTACATGAAGACTGACAACATCAGATAAAATATTTGTATGCCATACTCTCTACCAATGTCTGTGGAGTGAAGATTTTTCAACCCCACAGAGAGGGCCATCCAAAGCCATGAAGGCTAGGCTATTTAGTTTGCCATCTGTTGCAGTGTGCTTCCCCATTCATTATGAATACAGTTGCAGCTGTGATAATTATTTCCATCATCAACTGTAACAGACAAATTTGCTAGAAATGACACAAAATTAGAAACACTACCCTCATTCATTAGAAATGACAAGTACAAACAAAGAAACGGAAAAGGAACACTGGGATAAAGATAAGATTCTACAGCACTATCTGGTGCTGGTTACAAATCTAGAAATCAGTAGGGAAAGCTAGTGATTGCAATGCACAAGAGGTGAGCAGACAAGTCTCTAATAGTGAGAAAAAGTTTTATCATTACACACCTACCCTTTTTAAAGCAAAATAAAACCAACCGCTCCTCCATAATGGTTCATTGGCAGGCTAACTGTCCATATAGTTTGTTTAAAGACAAATGATAAACAATCCCAGCCTTTACACAGTATACCAGAATATTGGTATGGGTGTCATACATAATATAAAGAAATAAAAGGACAGACACTAGTGCTATGTGTTCTCATCCTTTACAGATCTTTATAGTTCAAATGTTAAAGTAAGAACATATTTGTTATATCAGACATCAAGAATTCTCCTTGCAGGGAGATAAGGCTGGGCAGAATCTCAAACAGTATAGGAGACGAAAGAGCTAGAGACAATACTAGCATCAGTGTGAAGGCAGACTACTGGAAAGCTTACCACAATACTCGACTTTAGAGCTATAGCCAATGAACCTATCCGAGAAATAAATGTACACCCAACATAACATGTCAGGGCAATAGGCACTGGAGTTAGCTTCTTCCTATGGGAGGGGAAGAGGGCCACAGCCAGCCCCCCACAACAAATCCAAATGCATGTGGGGGAAACAAAAACATTCCACTAAACACCCCAATACCACCATAAGAAGGTTAGAGAAGAAAAAAATCGCAGGTCACTACCTCAAACCACTCACAAAGAGGAGATCAGACCCCCCCCCCCCCGTCAAAAAAAAAACAAAAAAAAAAAAACAGGCAGATCACAAACTACAGCAGAAAAAGGACAATGCTTCCTCTCTATTTCTTCTCTCTCCCAATTGAGGACCAAAACAGCAAGTAACTAACACCTGTCCAGAAAGTACAGTTTTGTACCTACCATAAATGTAGATGTTCGAAGATCCACATTGCTGCAGTCCTTACATATGGGTAGTCCGCTGTCCTCGGTCGGCCCGAATACCAAAGTATTAGGCTGACGTCGGTCAAGGCGCTTAAAACTGACATCAGGACGTCAGGGTACAAAAGCGCATGACCGACGTCATATCCTCAGTCTTTTCTTGCCCCAGATGTCAGAAGGCCCTAAAAGAAAGGAAAAGCCAAAAACAGCAAAAACAACCAACCACCTCTGCACTAACCATATTTACAATATTTACAACCCAAACCACACAACCACCTCTAACAACAGAGGGGAAGGAGGGAGGGTAAATTGGACTGCAGCAATGTGGATCTTCGAACATCTACATTTATGGTAGGTACAAAACTGTACTATGTTCTTCATCTCACATTGCTGCAGTCCTTACATATGGGTAGAATCCCAAAGCAGAGGTAAGGGAGGATGGCAAAACTATAAAGCATTAGGAGCTGCCAAAATGCCCTGTAAAATTGCAGTGGCAAATCCAGCCCTAGATTTAGAGTAAAGTGGAAGGTGGTAATGCTTAGAGAAAGTATGCACTGAACTCCAAGTAGCTGCCTCCAAAATATCCTTAGTAGCCACCCCCCTTAAAAAAGCTGTAGAAGTGGCAGTAGCCCTAGTGGAATGAGGCCTAATCCCAGTTGGAATCTCCTTACCATGATGGGAATAACAGAAAGCAATACAAAACCCAATCCACTTAGAAATAGTTTGTTTTGAAACTGGTTTGCCCTGAGAACACAAAGCAAATGAAAAAAACAACTGCTGAGACTGCCTGAACCCTTTAGTTCTGTTCAAATAATATCGCAACTGTCTGTGTATATCCAAAGTGTGCAAAATCTTCTCCCCTTTATTTTGGGGGTTCGCATAAAAAGTAGGCAAATGAATAGTTTGGTTTAAAGCCACACTAGAAACCACTTTAGGCATAAAGGAAGGGTTAGTACGCAAAGACACCCTATCCTTGTGGAAAATTAAGAAAGGCTCAACCGCCATAAGGGCCTGTAATTCAGAAACCCTTCTCGCAGATGTAATGGCCAACAAAAAAGCAGTCTTCCATGATAAATATTTTAACTCGGCAGTCGCTGCAGGCTCAAAAGGTTGTAGAGTGAGTTTCTCCAACACAAAATTGAGATCCCAAGCAGGAGTAGGAGCTCTACGTGGGGGTCTTATATTCTTTGCCCCTCTAAGGAATTGCTTAAACAAAGGATGAGAGAATAATGGTGGGTCACAGTCATAGTGAGCAGAAATTGCTGCAGCATGAACCTTTATAGAGGAGAAGGACAAACCTTTGTCCAATAACTCAGTAAGGCATTGAAGAGCAACACTTAAGTTAGGTTTAGAAACATCAAAGTCCTTTGCTGTACTCCAAATTAAAAATCTCCTCCATTTATCTGCGTAAACTTTCCTTGTACTAGGCCTTCTGGCCTCCAAAATAACATTCAAAACTTGTTGTGGAAGCCGAGACCCTCCAGGGTTTAAAACAGAATATGCCAGGCTGTTAGATGTAGAGAGTGAAGTTTGACATTGAGTAAATGACTGTTCTCCTGAGACAGCAGGTGTGGAATCGAAGGCAAAGGCCATGGAGGCTCCGTACCAGACTTCTCAGTAATGGGTACCAGTGCTGTCGAGGCCAATCCGGAGCTATTAAAATCATGGTTGGCTTGTCCTGTCTGACCTTCAGGAGTACCATTGGGAGGAGAGGCAGTGGTGGAAAGGCATACACGTGAAGATTGCTCCAATTGAATGAGAGAGCATCCACTTTCCAAGCTGTGGGATGAAACCATTTCGTGCAAAACTTTGGCAGCTGGTAATTCAGTGGAGAAGCGAACAGATCTATGTCTGGAGTTCCCCATAACACTGTCAATTTTTGAAAGACATGAGGATCCAATTTCCACTCGTGGGGATCCATAATTTGTCTGCTCAACACATCTGCTAAGGAGTTCTGTGCTCCTGGCAGAAACCTTGCCTGAAGATTTAGCTGCAAACTGAGAGCAGTCTCCCACAAAATCATTGCTTGTCTGCATAGAGGATATGAATGTGTACCCCCTTGCTTGTTGATGTACCACATGACAGTTGTGTTGTCTGTTTGAATCAACACCTGCCCTGGAAGAAGTAAATCCTTGAAAACTATCAATGCAAATTGGACTGCTAACATCTCCTTCAAGTTGATATGTAAATGTTGAAGTCTGGCAGGCCACGTGTCTTGTACCCATTTTCCATTTAGATGAGCTCCCCAAGCTTTGTCTGAGGCATCTGTCGTAAGAATCTGACTCGCCTCTGGTCGGGTCACAGAGAGTCCCTTGTTTAGGTGACATTCCTGAGCCCACCACAAAAATTCCTTTTGAATGCAAGGTATTATCTGAATGACAGTGTCCATATCTTGGCAGTGTTGTCCATACATTTTGAAATACCATTGTAGCTTCCTCATATGCAGTTTGGCATTGGGAAGTACCAGAATACAAGATGCCATGAACCCCAAGGCTTGAAGGACTGTCCTTGCAGTCAGCCTGGACTGAAGAGACAATTGATGGAAATAAAGAAAGATTCTTTTGTTTGTCCGGGGTCAAAAGGCCATCTGGGATGCTGTATTCAGTCTCACACCCAGAAAGCACATGTCCTGAGAGGGTACTAGACTGGACTTTATTTCGTTCACAGAATACCCTAGGCATCTTAACACTGCCATCACATACTGTAAATGATGAAGAAGTTCGTCCTTTCCTTGAGCCAGAATCAGGCAATCGTCCAAATAAGGATAGATTTGTATTCCTCTTAGCCTGAAGAAAGCTACCACTGGAGCCAGAACCTTCGTGAACACTCTGGGCAGTAGATAAGCCAAAGGGCAATGCAGAGAACTGATAATGAAAAGTCCCAGCCCGAAAACGCAGATACTTCCTGCAACTGGGCCTGATAGGAACATGAAGGTAAGCCTCCTTGAGATCCAGAGTCACCATCCAGTGATCTTTGCCCAGCAGAGGTAAAAGCTGCTGTAACGTCAACATTTTGAACTTGGGAATGTCCAGATATGTGTTGAGGATAGATAAGTCCAAAATGGGTCTCCACGTGTCCCGTTTCTTTGGTACTAGAAACAGGCGAGAATAAAATCCTAGGCCCACTTCTGGCCGAGGGACTGGTTGTATAGCTCCTATTTGAAGTAGAAGAGAAATTTGGTTGAGAGCCTCTAGTCTTTGCTGAGGAGGAACGTCTGGCATGCCTTTGAAAGGAGGCAAGGTATGGAAATAAAACTTGTAACCTCGGTGTATGATATCCAGTACCCATTTGTCTTGGGTAATTAAAATCCAATTTTCCTTGAAAAGTGCCAACCTTCCTCCCAAAGGTGCTGCCAGGCAAGAGGGATCTGGCAGCTGAAAAAGTAGGTCATTGGGCCTGTTTACGAAAGGACTGGCCCCTACCCTCACTCGAAGATTGTGCAGGTGAACTCCCAGTTCTAGGTCTGAAGGAACTCTGAGCTCTACCCCTACCACGTCTAGATCTACCCCTAGACTGAGAATCATAAGAAGGATACGTCCACCCCTTAGCAGGCCAATTCCTACTAAACTTTGGAGGCTGAACTTGCAAAAAATCCTTAACAGTCTGCATCGACTTAGCCTTGTCCTCCATTTTCTTCAAGACTGATTCCACAGGTGGACCAAACAACACTTCAGACTGCAAAGGAGCATCCAAAATCCTTGTTTTAACATGGTCAGAAAAATTCTGATCCTTCAGCCAGGCGTGCCTGCGAAGAACTGAACCAGTGGCAGCCACCCTAGACGAAGCCTGCACAGCATCAAAACCACATTGTAAAGAATGCTTACCAACCTGCTCAGAGACATGCACCAAATCTTGTAATTCTTTACACTCAATGCCTTCTGCCAGAGCATCCACCTTAGATTTCAATTGAGAAAGAAGAAAGTTTTGATATTTCAACATATGAAACTGGCAATTCAAAGCCCTCATTGCTAAGGTAGAAGAAGTATAGACCTTCTTTCCCCATCTATCCAAAGCTCTCGCCTCTTTATCTAGAGGAACCGGATTTTTACAACAGAGGCCTTGACACCCTTGGGTCCCTGACTAATAGTTTCTGGGTCCGCCCTAGGACTCTTATAAAGATATTTATGAGCCTCAGGCACCCTGTAATACCTATCTGGTTTAACAGGCAGGAGGCAGAGAATCAGGATTGCGAAGCCTCTGAAAACACATCCTGCACAACATCCAGAACAGGTGGTATAGCTAAGGGCCTATGTTGAGGTAAAGCAAAATTCCCTAAGCCTTTTCGAGAATCAGAGAAGTCTTGACCTTCCCACTTAAAATGCTCCCTCATAGAGTGAAGTGTCTCTGAAAAGAAAAATCCTCTGGAGGAGAAGCAGAAGGAGTGGAATCTTCTGCATCAGAATCAGAATAAGGAGAGTACTCCTGCAAGTCTTCAGCCGAAGACTCTGAAACATCTGAAGCCTGTTCAAAACTTCCCAACTCTGGCTCCACCCTAGGCCTCTTATCAGGAGGGGCAAAGAACCTCTAATCAGAGTAATCAAATCTTCTGCCATTTTAAGCATGTGCTTCTTAGGCACAGACCCTGCTGAACTAGGAGTGACACCAACAGAAGCTAAACCTGGCCTGCCCCTGGGAGAAGCCTTGGAAACAGAAGGAGAGGGCCTAACCACCCTGGGAAGGGAGGGGAGTACAGTAACCTGAGAAGCCCCTTCAGCCTGCCCTGCCTCAAGAGAGGCCACATCCTGCAAAATTAAAGTCTCCCCCTGAGACTCTAAAGAAGTCTCCGTCGGACCCACCGGTTCCACTGAAGCCTCTAAAGAACCGGCGTCCGGAACGGACGACTCATCTTGCCTGGGTTTAACTGTTTTGTCTTTGCGCTTCTTCGTGGAAGCGGGCGCCGGAGAATCCGACGGCATATTATAATTGCACTGCTTTCCGAAGACCAGCCTAGCACAATCTAACCTTCGCTTAATAGTGCGCTTATTGAACCTAGCACAAAAGCGACACCCGACTACGTCGTGCTCAGGCCCCAAACAAGGAATGCACAAAGAATGATAATCCCTATGCGGTATCTGTTTCCCACAAGAAATACAATTATTCACTTTTTCTGACATCCGGTACTACACTGAGGCAAGAAAAAACCAAAATAATCCCCAACGGGGTACTTAGCCAACTTGGATTCGGTCTGAAACTCCGAATTCGAAAAATTTCAGAACGCCGAACGGCACTTGCAACGCTGCTTCTGCATCGGACCATGCGGCAAAAAAGACTGAGGATATGACGTCGGTCATGCGCTTTTGGACCCTGACGTCCTGATGTCAGTTTTAAGCGCCTTGACCGACGTCAGCCTAATACTTTGGTATTCGGGCCGACCGAGGACAGCGGACTACCCATATGTAAGGACTGCAGCAATGTGAGATGAAGAACATCAACCATGGGAGAGATGAGGATGCTCCTCCATGGACCCTGAAGAATGCAGTGACAGAGTTAGGGACAGCCACTCTGAATCCATAAAGACTGATGTCATAATAGATAACCAGCCTTACAGGTGACACTACCCAGCCCATCCACAAAGTTAACCTCCATTTTTAGGGGGAAGAGAAAGTGAAGATTCCCCAGAATAAAACAGAAGGCAGCCACTGACATGAAGGATGCCTGAAAAATTGGCAGTGGGGTCTCTCAAACACTGTAAACTACAGGTGGGAACTGCCAAGGCCATCTAGATCAAGTACAGTGCCAGCCACATGGCTCCAGCCCTAGTAGAAGGCCTACAACCCAACTGTGAACTGTAACTGAGAAAACAGGCACTACTATTCTGTGCCATTATACCTGGTGGACTCAAGCAAAATGCTTCCCCATGGCTCTCAGCTTACCTACTGGGATTCTAACAAATTCAAGGGCATCCTAGAGACAGAACTCTGGTCCAAACTACAAAGCAGCTGCCAGGGCTTGTCAAGGAAGTTTACTCAGACATGGGAAGAATCTGCATACACTGTCCAGAAATGAAACAGAATTCCAGGACTCTGGTTCACTCAGTACAGACATCTCTACAGAAATATGATACACTCATATTTTCCCTCAGGGGTGTAACAGTAATGCTCAAATTCATCACTGCTGCGGTAACCTATGGTTGTACTTTGCCAAGGATACAGCACCTGTATTTTTGCTATATTGCTGATTTTTAAAACCATTCTTGCTGATTTGTTGCACTTTTTGTCTGCTGTAGCACAGACTAGATTTAAACCTGCTGAATCTGGCTCTGTTTGACAAACTGAGCACTAAACCAGGCTATCTTTTGTTGGAGAAGGCCCCCCTGCACCCTTGTGGCAGGAGAGTGCAGTTAAGACTCATTTGAGAAGGTTGTTGGCACACAGCTAAATTTTGAGCTTTTTCATTGGTTAAATTGTTTATTTCAGTTTGCTCACTATTGCTATATAAACCACTTGTTTGCTTGGGTTTGCGCTTGTTTTAACACAGCTCCACAGAGTTAGGCGACCAGCCACTGTTCTGCTGTATTCATGTGGTTACACGTACTGCACCTTCGTGCACCAACACATATTACTGTGTAGTGGGGGTAACCATTCGCAGTTATAGACTAAAAAAACCTCAGTAGATAAATTTTCCCTTAGTAGCTGCCCATGATCCGGCTGAGAAGTCTTTAAACTGTGCTTAGCTGCTCAGACAGCACCTCAGCTGTGCTTTTGCCCTTAAAACAGTCCCAAAACCACAAAATCTACAATAGTATTTTCATGCCATTTAGAGAACCTCCGTTAGTACAGATCCTTTATAGAGCACCCCATTAGTATTGATGTCGTTAAGAGCAGCCAGTTATATCACACCCCTCCATTTTCTCTCCCCACTGTGAAAATAGTATTCAACCTAGTATTATGGATGGTCAGCTTCCCTCCATTTCTCCTACCAGCCTGACTGATGTGGGTATCCTGAGGCAGTGTAGCAACTGCCTCATGTACACTGACAACCCTCTAGCCATAAATCACCCAAGTACAATTTATGAGAGATGCATCTATACTAAGAATTTGGAATCCTTGCTGTCTCGAGCACAGAACAGTAACACTGAACAGGTTGTCAGCTCGTAAACGAATAGCTGTAGATGAAAGCTAAGTACTCAGGAAAAACCTCCAGGCAGTCGAATGAAAGAATTCACTTTTATTAATAAACCACACTGAAATAGATTAACGCTCTTCTAGCTATAATACTCGCGTTTTCGTCTCACAAATGTGTGACTTCATCAGATTGTCGGCTCACATACTACACCTCCTACACAAACCATGCACTCAGCACAAACTGTCATACAGGGAGACACTCATCAGAAAGCACCTAAACACCAAAGACCTTTCAAACACAAAACATGCCACACCTAATACAGTGCCTACAGCATTCAACACACAAAAACAAAATCACCAGTGTCTCACCAAATAAGTCCCTAAGGCAAAGCACATCTAAACCAAATTTTTAGTCATAGGTGATTCCACTGTGAGACACACAAAAGTCCCACTCACCAGGTTGAAGAAGAAGGTTACAGTCAGCTGTATATCGGGGGTGCCAGGATCCGTCAGATCACATATTCAGTCAGTCTGTCAACAAATACTGTTATGACCCCGTCATAGTTCATGTTGGTGTGAATGACTTGAGGTGTACCTCACTAGACTATATGAAGACAGACATGATTGAGCTCTATGAATATGTGTCAAAGGCAGGTATGTCCCTAGCCTTGAGCAGCAATCTACCTTCACCTAGGATGATACCACATTATAAACAAAAAATGATCGATTCAACAACTGGCTTAGTTTCTGACTCTAAGGGGATCCAGTTCCTGTTAGCCTGGGATGACGCTGCTTTGACAGAGATGGTCTTCACCTGTCACCTCTAAGCTTTTGGTTACTGGCTAAGGCACTTGCCTCCCCCCATAGTGCCTTTTTTAGGCTAGGTCTCAAGAACAAAATTTCTGGCATAAGAATATCACTCACAAATAAATTAGAGGTTATGCTGCTAAACGCTAGGAGTTTAAATCAAACTGCACTATCTGGAAACACTCCTCTCTACAGAGGATGTTGACATCTGTGCAGTCACAGAAACTTAGTTCAGGGCTGCAGAGAGCCCCCCAGCTTTGCAAGGCTACAATGCCTTCCACACTTTCAGACCGCAAAATGAACATGCAAGAACCAAAGTAGAAGTATCTATCTTCATCAAAGATAAATACACCTCTAGACTGGTTAGACAAGAAAATTCCATGGAGTTACTCTAAGTTCAACTAATTCTGGGTAAGTTCCACCCCCCCCCCCTTCAATGAACCAAAATACCCACGCTGCTTATTTTGAGCTACTAGAGTCAATCAAATTACAACCAAACACTCTAGTCATGGGTAGTTTTAACTATCGAGTACCAACATGCTCCCACAAAGGTTCATGGACTTTAACACTAATGCTCTGGAACAAATACTATGCAACCCCACAAGGGGTTCAAATATTCTCGACCTGGTCCTCACTAACATGAGTAACCACTGCAACACCACAAGTATAGAATGCTCACTGGTTAAATCTGATCACAAATCAGTCACATTTGAAGTAGCTATAACACCTGAACCAATCTTAGATTAAAATCAGGCTAAAAAATTTCACCAAAGCTAATACCACCCTCCTAAGGGATGGCATACATAACTTCCAAGCTCCTGTTCCCACAGACTGCACTGACAACTATACTAAGGTAAATATAAAACTGTCCTGTACAAACACTTACACAAATGTATTGACACAGCTGTACTTCATAGGATCAAAACAAGATCCTCAAGAAAACAACAAGGCTCCCTGGTGGACATCTGGCATTAATAAGTTGTAAAACAAGAGGAAGAAGTTGCAGTAAGAATAAAGAAAAAAAAAAAAAAAAAAGGAGGTCCCAGCATTGAAACCCTCCTCTGCTTGAACAAACAAGACAACTTGTAAAATCTTCTAAGGGCAGCTTAAAATTAGCAACCATAGCAAAGGATAACCATAAGGCATTCTTCAGCAATATCTGTAACCTAAGAGGTAGGACCCATACATGTGTTGATGGCATCACACACACTGATCCTGCGAAAATAGCTAACCAATTAACAGACAGGTTTGGTGAAAGTTTTAACCGCCGTCCTCTCCAAACATTCCACAAAGCATTCCCTCTACATCTCCCCCACCTTGCACCTCCAAAGAGCAGGTCATTAATGCTCTCTCCAAGGTCAAAAACACAGCCTCTATGGGACCAGATGGCATCCCAGGTTGTGTTTTAAATGATCTAAAAAATGAGTTACCAACTCCATTAGGTACTTTCTTCAACCACAGCCTGAGTACTGGTTTTGCTCCTGCTGTATGAAAAACAGCATCTGTCATCCCCCTTCAAAACAGGGGGATAAAGCAACAGACCCAGAGAACTACAGGCCCATAAGCTTAACCAGCCTCATCTGTAAGGCCAAGAAATGAATCATCATGGACCTTATAAATAAGGATATAGGTGATCTTCAAATCCTTGATCCAACACATTTTGGTTTTGTCACAGACAGATCATGCCACTTAAACCTGGTGGACTTTTTCGAATACATCACCAGAGCCATAAACGATAGCAAATCTGTGCATACAGCCTACCTTGACTTAGCCAAGGCCTTTGACACAATTCCACAGTCGGGCATCAATGATAAACTCTCCTAGTTGAATATCAACACTTATGTTGTCAGGTGGTTGCTAACTGGCTCACTGGCAGATCATACTCAAGTCAAAGTTGGGGACTTTACCTCTGTCAGCAGACCTGTCACCAGTGGGGTTTCCACAGGGGTCAGTGCTGGGCCCCCCATTGTTTGGAATATACTTCTCAGACGTTCAGACCAAAACAGAGGGGCTGTGGTTGACTAGGTCTGCTGACGACTGCAAATTAGGTGCAATCACTGAATTCCTAAAAAATGTCAATATACTTCAAGAGGGACTTACAGAAACCAATGACTGCTGCCAAACCCATGGACTCAAACTCAATGCTAAAAAATGCATTATCATCCCCTTCAGAAAAAAAACGATATCCTTGCAGACTATCATATAAATAATGATACCCTAAGTAACAACTCAGTAATGAGAGACTTGGGAACCAGAGTTGACTGTAGCCTAAACTTTGACCACCATGTGTCTACTGTGGTAAGGAAGGCATTCTACATCGCACACCTCATTAGCGAACACACTGCCTCAAGAGCAAGAGCGGTCATAACACCCCTGTATTGTAAAACAATAAATAAATAAATAAAGGCCTCCTCCACCAAAAGTGCTGCTTAAAATCCAAGTATGAACAAATAAAAAGTAAAGCAGCCACTACCACGCTGAATATAAAATAAAACACAAAAACACCAGATAAAACAAACACATAAGCGCTTTTGGGTGAATCTCTTCAGCAGATGATACATTCAATAAAATTCATTGTACATTTTATAATACATCTTGTCCAATTAAAATCAATAATTTACACTCCTTTTTACTAAAGCCGGTTTTAAAGGGACCACCATCACTTAGACCTGGAGCTTTATCAGCTCCAAGTCTAAGAATC
Source organism: Protopterus annectens (assembly GCF_019279795.1). Lineage (NCBI taxonomy): Eukaryota > Metazoa > Chordata > Ceratodontiformes > Protopteridae > Protopterus > Protopterus annectens. The sequence continues at coordinate 1,629,177,129 of NC_056737.1, forward strand.
CACTGCATCTCTCTGTATTCATTTTTTAAATCCCCCCATCTGTTGACTTTTATTTACAATAGATATAACCATAAATAAAAAAGCATGATCTTTATGCAATGCTATATGTTTAAAAGTACAGTTTTGTACCTACCATAAATGTAGATGTCCGATAGGTATGCATCTGCAGTCCTTACATATGGGTTGTCCTGCCTCAGGCAGCCCTTCGGTCGGCTGGATTCCAAAGTCTGGGTCCGGCGTCGGCTGATGTCGCCCCTTCCCCGACGTCAGAGCGCCTGGGGTATAAAAGTGTCAGCCGACGCCATCTTCCTCAGTTTTTCTTGCCCCAGATGCCCTCTAAGGAAGGCTAAATTTGGTAGAAATACAAAATATTGCAAACATGCACAGTAATATAAAACAAATACACCATAATAGATATCCCTCTTATAGCTAGCTGGGGTTAAGTACCCAAGAAGTACCACAGAGGGGAAGGAGGGAGGGTAACGGACATCTACATTTATGGTAGGTACAAAACTGTACTTTCAAACATATAGCATTGCATAAAGATCATGCTTTTTTATTTATGGTTATATCTATTGTAAATAAAAGTCAACGGATGGGGGGATTTAAAAAATGAATGTACTATGTCCTTCAAGGATGCATCTGCAGTCCTTACATATGGGTAGAATACCACAGCCAAGCTGGGGGTGGTAGGCTCTAAGAAAATGATGGTGTAGCTAAAATGCCCTGCAGGACTGCCGTAGCAAAGCCTGCTCTGGATCTGGAATATAAGGGTAAATTGTAATGCTTGGAAAATGTATGCACGGAGCTCCATGTAGCAGCTTCTAAAATGTCCTTGGTAGCCACCCCTCTTAAGAAGGCTGTGGAGGTGGCTGTAGCTCTGGTGGAATGAGGTCTGATGTTAGCTGGCACAGCTTTTCCATGATAAGAGTAGCAGAATCGAATGCAATTTCCTATCCATTTTGAAATTGTCTGTTTGGAAATTGCTTTTCCTTGAATGCCTGCAGCATATGCTACCAACAGCTTAGTTCTGTCCAAGTAGTAGCGTAACTGTCCGTGAATGTCCAGGGTATGCAGAAGTTTCTCTCCCTTGTTTTGTGGGTTTGGAAAGAAGGTAGGCAGGTGAATAGCTTGGTTCAATGAGACCCTGGATACCACCTTTGGCATGAATGAAGGATTGGTTCTCAAGGAGACTCTGTCCTGATGAAAAATAAGAAATGGTTGTATTGCCATGACTGCCTGCAATTCAGATACTCTTCTTGCTGAGGTTATGGCCGGAAGGAAGGCAGTCTTCCAAGACAGAAACTGTAACTCTGCTGCTGGTTCAAAGGGAGGTAAAGTCAACTTTTCCAACATGAAGTTAAGGTCCCATGTAGGCACTGGTGGTTTTCTTGGAGGATTGATGTTTTTAATTCCTCTTAGAAACTGCCTTAGGAGAGGATGAGAGAAGACAGGTGGATCAGTATTGTATTCTGCTGAAATTGCTGAAGCATGAATTTTTATGGAAGAGTAAGAAAGGCCATTATGGAGCATGTCTGCCAAGTATTCCAGGATATGTGCCATGCTCATCACTGTGGCATCTAGGCCCTTTGCGGTGCTCCAAGTGTGGAATCTTTTCCATTTTGCTGAATATGTCTTTCTCGTGGAAGGTCTGCGAGCTTCCATGATGATATCCTTCACTCTCTTGGATAGCTTTTCCTGGTGAGGAGTCAAGGTATTCTCCAGGCTGTCAGCTGCAGGGTTTTCAAGCTGGAGTGCAGAGTTTTGTAATTGTGCTGTGTCAGGAGTGCCCATAATGGTAGAGACCACGGTTTCGTGTGTAACAGGCTCCATAACAGTGGGTACCAGTGCTGCCTTGGCCAGTCCGGGGCTATTAGAATCACTTTTGGCTGCTCTGTCTTGATTTTCAGTAAGACCTTGGTCATTAGTGGGAGTGGTGGAAATGCATACACTGTTAGAGTATTCCAACTGAAAGAGGGGGCGCCCACTTTCCATGCTTGTGGGTGGTATGTCCTTGAGCAGAATTTCTTCAGCTGATGATTGTGGTGGGAGGCAAAAAGATCTATGTCCGGCCTCCCCCATGATTGTGTTATCTGAAGGAAGATGTCTGGGTGCAGCATCCATTCGTGCGGGTCCATGGTATTTCTGCTTAGGCTGTCCGCCAGTATATTGTCTTTTCCTGGCACAAACTGGGATTGCAGCTCTATATTGAGTTTTAGGGAAAGTTCCCAAAGATTCATTGCTAGTCTGCAAAGAGGGTAGGAATGGGTACCTCCTTGCTTGTTTATGTACCACATAACTGTGGTATTGTCTGTCCTTATTAGCAGGTGGCCTTGATGTAGAAAGAGCTTGAAGGCCTCAATTGCATGAATCACTGCCAGCATTTCCTTTTGGTTTATGTGCATGCGCAATTCTTTCTGAGACCATAGACCTTGGATGCATCTGTCCTCCATATGTGCTTCCCATCCATGGTCTGAAGTGTCCGAGGTAATGATTTGGCTGGTTACTGGTTTGCTGAAAGGCAGGCCCCTGTTTGACTGGGTTGCTTGGGCCCACCACAGGAATTCCTTTTGAAGGCATGGAATGAGTGGTATCAAAGCTTCTAGGCTGTGATTGTGCTGAGACCATAAACCCCTTAGGTACCATTGTAGTTTTCTCATATGCAGCCTTGCTTGTGGAATCAGAAGAATGCACGATGCCATGTAAACCAGGGCCTGCAGGATTTTCCTTGCAGTCATCTGAGTTTGTTTTGTTAGATTTTTGAAGTAATCCGGTAGTTGTCTTTGTTTTTCTTCTGTGAGAAAAGCCATTTGGGTGGTTGTATCTAGTTCCGCACCCAGAAAAGTTATTCTTTGGGATGGCACAAGTCTTGACTTGTGAATGTTGACTGTGTATCCCAAGGCCTGCAGTAGGCGGATGGCATAATTCAAATGTTTTTCCAAAGTTTGTTGGCTGTCCGCTTGTATAAGGCGGTCGTCCAGATACGGGTATATTTGAATCCCCTGAAGTCTGCAGTGTGCAATTACTAATGCCAGGCATTTCGTGAATACTCTGGGCGCAGTAGATAAGCCAAAGGGCAATGCTGAGAATTGATAATGCTCTGAACCTGCAAGAAATCTGAGGTGTCTTCTGCAACTTTGTCTGATAGGGACATGCAGGTATGCCTCCTTGAGGTCTAGAGTTACCAGCCAAGACCCCTTGCCCAGCATGGGAAGGAGTTGCTGTAGGGTCAGCATTTTGAATTTTGACACAATGAGATAAGTATTCAGTGCGGACAAATCAAGAATAGGCCTCCATTGTTTTTCTTTTCTTGGGACAAGGAATAGTCTGGAATAAAATCCTTGGCCTTGTTCTGCGAGAGGAACCTTTTCTATAGCTTTCATTTGCAATAGGTTGGCAATTTGTTTTAAAGCCTCTGCCCTCTGATTTGGTGGCAGGTTTGGCATTCCCCTTCTTTCTGGTAATGTATGGAAATGGAACCTGTATCCTTTGTCTATTATTTGCAGTGTCCATTTGTCCCTTGTAATACTGTGCCAATTTTTTGAGAATAAGACAACTTTCCGCCCAAAGGTGCTTCTAATTGAACCCTGGTCGGCGGGGTCAAGGTGAAGTCATTGAGTCTGTCCTTGTGCAGCAGTTGTTGGACCTGCACTACCTCTCTGGTTAGGAGGCTGCCATTGACGTCCTCTGTAGGAGCCTCTAGCTTGCCCTCTACCTCTGGCACGCCTGTTCTTGCCTCTTTGAAATCTCTCTTCTGGAAAGGACCAATTCTTAGAAGGCCAATTTCTGCTGAATCTTGGTGGTTGTACCTGGAGGAAATCTTTGACTGTTTGTACAGATTTTGCCTTTTCCTCAAATTTCTTTAAGACTTCTTGAGCAGTGGAGCCAAATAACTTTTGCTTTTCCAGTGGAGCATCCAGAAGCTTAGCCTTAACATGATCTGGCAGAGATTGTTCCTTCAGCCAAGCATGTCTACGTATGACTGCACCTGTCATTGCTGACCTACATGAAGCTTCCAGTGCATAATAACCACACTGCAAGAAATGGTTGCTAACCTGTTGTGAGTTATGTACCAGATCCTGAAGTGACTTACGATCTAGGGGTTCAGGCAAAGACAGTTTTTTCTGCAATTCATCTAACAAATACTCTTGGTACTGTATCATATGAAATTGACAATTTAAAGCCCTCATAGACAGAGTGGAAGAAGTGTACACTTTTTTACCCCATCTCTCTAAAGCCCTAGACTCCCTTTCAGAGGGGAGTGGATTTTTAGTAGTGGCAGCTGCAACCCCTTTAGGACCCTGGGAAATAGTTTCTGGGTCAGCAGAGTGGGCCTTGTAAAGGAAATGATGCGAGTCCGGGACCCTGTAGTACCTATCGGGTTTAACAGGAGCCGGAGGAGGGGTGTCAGGGGGTAGTGCTAGACTCAGAATACACATCATCAATGACACTTAAAACAGGAGGAATAGCCAAAGGTCTATGCTGAGGTAAATGAAGAAAAGTCCTTAATCTCTTCCTGGAATCGGAGAATTCCTGGCCCTGCCATTGGAAATGCTCTATCATGGAGTGAAGGGTCTCCCCAAAGGACAGCTCTTCAGGAGGGGAGGCAGAGGGAATAGATTCCTCTGCATCAGAATCCTCGTAGGCCGTGAAGGCCTCCTCCTGGTAGTCTGATAGAGCAGATCCATCAGAGGCCTCATCAGAGGACTGAGGTTCAGCAGACTCAACCCTGGGCCTTTTGTCTAGTGGGGGTTGAGAGCCCCTGCCCGGCTGAGGCTGAGAGCCCCTAATTAAGGAAATAAGGTCCTCAGCCAAACTTAGTATCTGAGAACCTGTAGTGGATCCCTGAGAAATAGACTTGGGAGGCAGAGTTTTTTGTTGCTTAGCAGCTTTAGCCCTAGTGAAAGCTTTTATGGACATGGATGCAGGGGGCCTGGCTGCCCCACGTGCTGGAGTAGTTTTGTCTAGGGGAATGGTGTCGGTAGGTTCCTGAACACCGGTTTCCGAGGGTAATTCTATAACCGACTCAGAAAAGGCCTCCGGGGCCGAGGCTGTCGGTTGAGCGGTTTCTACGGATGGAAGTACCAAGGACTCGGTTTCAGCCGAGACCGAGACACTCGCGGTAGGCCTAGGCGCGGTTTCAGCCAAAACCACGGTCCGCATGTGTCGGTCCTTATCCTTCCGTTTCTTGGTTAAATGAGAAGTCAGAGTCTCCGACGGCATTTTATAAGAGAAACTAGCCCCAAAAAATTCCTCTGCAAACTCCGACCGACGCCTAAGAGTGCGTCGATTAAAGGAGGCACAGGCAGTACAGGCCGAGACGTCGTGGTCTGGGCCTAGGCAGGGGAGGCAGTAGGAATGGAAATCCTTATGAGGTATTTGTTTCCCACAAGTCAAGCAATTATTAACTTTAAGCGTTTGATCTGACATCGGCTGAGGCAAGAAAGAGTCCCCAACGGGGTACTTAGCTTTTTGAAGTCTTCGGTAGCTGAAGTTACAGGAGCTGGCCGACCGGCACTTGCGAACTGCTTCTGCTTCAGGCACCACGTGGCAAGAAAGACTGAGGAAGATGGCGTCGGCTGACACTTTTATACCCCAGGCGCTCTGACGTCGGGGAGGGGGTGACATCAGCCGACGCCGGACCCAGACTTTGGAATCCGGCCGACCGAAGGGCTGCTTGAGGCAGAACAACCCATATGTAAGGACTGCAGATGCATCCTTGAAGGACATCAGTGCATTTTGCTCTTTTCTTAATCTTATGTCAGACACGTGCTTGAAAATTCTATCTTTAAGCCTACAATTAGTTTTACCTGCATAATATGCAGTACATTTCTGGCATGGAGCAATATAAACCACATTCTGTATATTACAGTCAGCATGTGCATTCAAAAAAATAACTCTTAGTCCTAGGCTGAATGAAGCAATTATTTTGCAGAATGTATTTGCATGCTTTACAATGTTGGCAAGGAAATGTACCCTTCTTCCTAGTACTATAACCCTTGTGGCTAGTCTGAAATGGTTCATGACACAAACTGTCTTTTAAAAACAAACCTAGGTTGTGTCCCTAACAATTTTGGCTATGTTCTCATCCGTAAGCAGAATCCTCCAGTTGTTTCCAATAATACTGCATATGCCACCTATATCATTACCATATCTTAAGCTCATCTGCATTCCCCTATTTTCGTTTTTAACCTGGGCTCTAATATTATGCGATCGTTCCATTGCCCTTTTCATCCATGGTTTAGCTTTATCTCTCCGATATCCATCACTATTTTTTAATTCTTTGTCAAATAAAGTGTTAGCATAACCTCTGTCCAAAAAATTATTTTCCAACAGTCTTAGTTCCTGCTGAAAGGAATTCTCATTGGTGCATATCCTCGATATTCTACAGATTTGCCCCTTCATTGGTGCATATCCTCGATATTCTACAGATTTGCCCCTTCACTATATTCTGAAAAATGTATCTCAGATGCATGCTGTCAAATCTCAGTAGACTATTGGTCCAACACAGTTTTCTATAGAGTGACGTCTGTACATCTCCATTTTCTTTTTTAGATATAAGAACATCTAAATATTCTATACTAACACTGGAATACTTCATTGAAAATCTAAAAAAGTTAGTTGTTGATTCCAGATATTAATTAATCGATGGTACCATTCCATAAGAAAAAGACGTCCACAAACCTGTTGCAGAACAACAGCTTATCAGTCCAATCATGCTCTACATCAAAAATAACCATGTCTTCTCAATATGCTAGAACTAAATTTGCATAGGTATTTGCACAGGGTGCCCCCATTGCTATACCTTATTTTTGGCAATAATACTGTGTTTGACTAATAAAGACATTTTTCTCCAACACTAACTTTAATAGAGAACATATGCGAACCTTCTCATCTATACGCACATTAATTTGTCTGTTCAGTATTGCACCTATGGCCATGATGCCATATTGATTATCAATAACTGTGAATAAATTTTTTACATCAAGAGTGACAAATATATAGGTGTGAGGATTAGCTTCATATAGAAACGTACCTAATGAATGCAAAGTCAAATGGGACAAGGGTCACCCACTCCAGGAATCTTAATCTGGTCTGCGACAGAAATAGGACCTGCTGTAGAGACAGATATGTCTGTCAAATGCTGCCACTCCTCTGGAATAGGCTACCAATTCACATCAAACAAAGCCCGTCTATGACTCTGCTTAAGCGCATCTTGAATGACTGGATGGGAAACCGTAAATTCCTGACAGGGATTTCACCTATGACCCTCCTAGATATGGGCAGTCGTTGCTAATTAAGATCTGGAGTTTAGGCAAGATCCTTTATATAGGGTGTAGATTGAGCCTGACTGCCATTTTGTAGTAAGCTGTTGAGATGTAAGCATGTATGTATGCAAGGTCTGTCTGTTAATCAGGTTGTTTATATTGTATGATGCTGCTATCTATCCTGATGTGTTTCTATGTATTAAAGCAACTAAACGACCTACCCCATCCGCTTGTCATCCATGTCTGAGAGGGACGAGTGAGTGTCAGAAGAGGCATACCTAGAAGGGCAAGGTGTTAAAAGGAAGCATGGCCAAAACAACTTGTTGCCAAAAACAGTTTCTTCAATTCAAGTCCAAGAAGCACCCGCTTGGTATTGGAGGAATATATGGGAGTGAATCATCTCTACTGCAGTTATAATTCACAAAACAGGTCAGAAACGAATTTCAGATATTAAAACTCGCTCAAATAACTTCTTATTCGCAAAATATGAAATAAAGCATACAGAACACTCTAAACGATATTCGAATAAACTGATATGTCCGATATTTATAAAAATATTCAAATTACTACGGAAAATGTTTGAAATAAAGTCTGAATTGCATAACACAAAATAAGAGGAAACGACCGCATTTTCACTAAGCACATATTTTCCGTATTAAAGATATCAGAGTCATCAGAATTGTATAAAATGTTCGCAAGTTTGTGCAGTATTACAGTAAAGTTATTTCGCAAAATACAGCCATTTCAGAGCATATTTCACAAAGTACAGTACTTCGAAGAGTTTATTATGCATTTGAATGTTATTACAGGCTCACAGAACAGTTTGTTCGTACATAGTTAGAAGGGCCATATTTTCCAGTGTGTTTGTGCATATTTTGTGGGCATATTTTGAAGACCCAGTGCACTTGTTTTTGATAATACTACTGCAGAGAACTGGAGACTGTTTGTGCAAGAGTATGACATTTTCATACAGGCTGCATTTTCTGATAAAGATGACCGTACAAAGGTATTTATTCTACTTAATTTAGCTGGATCAAAAGCCACTAAAAGAGTGTGTTCATTTGTGCATGCACTCGTTATCTTTGCAGGAGAGGGGGGAAAACAGTCATATTGTTGTACCAGCTGAGTGCTTAAAACACAAACAGAGAAATGTGCAACTCCCAGACAAATGTTACAATGGAAAGGCACTTATTTTATACAAGGGATCAAAAGCCTGGTGAAACCTTTGCAGCATATATAACTGACTTGAGAAGCAAGGCTAAAATTAGCAGATTTGGTGATTTAAGGGATGTTTTGATAAAAGACAGACTTGTTTGTAGTATTAAAGATGATGTGAGAAAGATTTTGCTTCATGACAGTGATTTAACTTTGAATAAAGCCAATGAGATCGGTCAGATAAATGAGCTCACAGAACAGCACACAAATATGCTTACAAATGAGAGTTGCATGCTTCCAGTAACTTCTAGAACTCCGTTGATGGTATGCAGTACATGGTAAAAGAAACAGACCCAAGCACATGGTAGCAACTGTAGCCCTGCAGCACCCACTGGTAAGCCTCAAAGCCTTCCAGCACATTCCAGAGTTCGCACAGTCTCAGTGAACCATAAGAGTAAGTCAGCAAACTCAAAGCATGGGCCCCCACCCAATTTCACTGTCAACTGTCGTAATTGTGGTGGAAATCATAAACCTAAAATGTTCAGCCTTAGGTCAGCAATGCCACAAATGTAATAACTGAAATCATTGCAAAAGGTTTTTATAAATCAAAAGGCCCACATTCTTAAAATGTTCCCTTTTAGTAAAAGAAACGAGTTGATCAATTAGAAAATGCAATCATACTCTGTTGACGGTGTGTCAGTGCTTCATGAAACAGTCTATGTAGTAGATTTAAGGGCAAAGAATGAGGTATTTTGTACCGTTCAGATAAATGAAAAAACCATAGAGCTCAAAGTTGACACAGGTTCCAAGTGCAATGTTATGTCAGCAGAATCATTTGCTAGAGTGTGTCATGGTGAAAGGCTTGATTTGGCAAAGTGTGTGAAGCTTGTTGCTTATGGTGATAAAGAAATTCAGACTGAAGGCTAAGTAGTGCTTGCTTTCATGTTGCTCTTCTGGGAGATGTCACAACTTGTTATTTTCTATGGTGAAGAGGCATGTCCAGTCATTATTAAGGCTCAGAGACAGTTTGAAAATGAAACTGCTTTCATTTAACAAGGAAGTCCATCAGGTTAGCTTAAGACCACTACTCTAATTTCACGTATTACGTTTTTTCTACCTATGCTGATCTTTTCGAAGATAAACTAGGGAAGCTTCCAGTTGTGTACTCCATTAAGTTAGATCCAGTTATCAGGCCAGCTCAAAAAGTTCCAATAGCTACGCAGGACAGAGTCAAAGCTGAATTAGATAAAATGGTACGACAAGGTGCGATTTGTCCAGCAGATGAACCTACTGAATAATGGGCATCTTCCATGGTGGTAGCTCATAAGAAAAGCTCAAATGACATCAGAATATGTACTGAGCCACGAAATTTGAACAAAGCACTAAAGACATTATCATCCAATGCGCACAGTCCAAGAAGTTGCAACTCTGATGCCAAACGCCATGTTTTTTTCTGTCCTAGATGTAAAGGGTTCATTTTGGCAAATTCAGCTTGACAAGAAATCATCACTGCTTACTACTTTCAGTACTCTGTTTGGAGGGTAGAGATTTTTGAGAATGCCATTTGGAATAAATTCTGCAAGTGAAGTATTTCAACATGCAATGGAGCAATTTTTTTCTGGGTATCCTTGTGCTATTACACCAGGCATACTAGTAGGAGGTAATGGTGAAGATGAGCATGACAGAAACCTCAGAAAATTCTGCAAGTGAAGTATTTCAACATGCAATGGAGCAATTTTTTTCTGGGTATCCTTGTGCTATTACACCAGACATACTAGTAGGAGGTAATGGTGAAGATGAGCATGACAGAAACCTCAGAAAAGTTCTGGAAAGGGCATGTCAAGTGAATCTTAATCTCAACCCACAGAAATGCAAATTCAGGCTACAAGAGGTTACTTATGTTGGTCATTTATTTACTAGTTCAGGCTTATGACCAGACCCTTCTAAGCAAACAGACATTCTTGAGATGCCAGCTCCAGACAATGTTAAAGCCCTGCAATGGGCACGGTTAACTATCTAGGCAAGTTCATTCCAGACGTGAGACAACTGTCAGCACCGCTTAGAGAGCTGACACGTAAAGATGCATAGTCTTGGTTAAAGCAGCACCAAAGAGCATTTAATGTCCTGAAACACAGAATTGCTAGTCCACCAACTCTCAGATATTATGATGTTAACAAGCCAATTACTCTCTCATGCGATGCTTCAAGATTTGGTCTAGGTGCAGTCATTCTACAAGAGGGTCAACTTGTTGCATATGCATTGAGAACTCTTACCCAAACTGAAATGCAGTACGCTCAGCTCTTTTTGACTATTGTGTTTGCATGTTCAAAGTGCCATGATTATGTTTATGGTAGACTTATCCAGACTGAAAGACCACCAACTACTAGTCACTATCTTAAGAAAGCATGTGCATTCAGCTCCTGCCAGACTGCAACATATGATGCTGAGATTGCAAAAGTACAATTTCACTCTTGTCTACAAGAAAGGCAAACTTCTTTATCTTGCTGATATATTATCCAGATTGCCCAGAAACACCACTGAACAGCATGAGAATGAGAACCTTGATTTTGAAGTCATGGAAGTGAGAATTTTTTTTCCACACATCTTGATGAACTGAGAGATCCCACAACCACAGATCCAGTTTTATAAAGGCTCAACCACTTAAAGATGGCCATCAAAGCGATTCAGTTTACCTCAAAAAGTGCAACCTTACTTTCCTTACAGAGATGAGATTTTGTCTGAGAATGGTATCATTATGAAATGTCTGAAAGTGATTGTTCCAAAGTCCTTGCAACAAGAGTACATTACTATCTTGTACTGTGGTCATCCAGGAACAGACTCTAACAAAAGACGGGCAAAAGGACTAGTATTTTGGCCTTCTATGTCACAAGACATTGAGAGAGTACTTTCAACTTGTTCTGTGTGCAACAATACTAAGCCACATCAACAGAAAGCACCACTTCAGCTAAACCAGATTCTTGAACTACCTTGGTTGACGGTAGCCACCGACATTTTTGAGTCGAATGATCAGCATTATTTGGTGTTAGTAAACTATAATTTGAATTGGTTCATGACTAACCTACTTCCTAACCTAGCATCCAGTACTGTCATTACTAGGATGAAGCATCACTTTGCAGTCCATGGTAGTCCGCACAAGTTATTTCTGACAATGGCATGCAGTTTACAATCCAACAGTTCAAAAGATTTGCCAAAGAGTGGAACTTTACTCATCTCACAAGTAGCCTAGAGTATCCACAGTCAAATTGTTTGGCAGAATGTGCAGTTCAAAGTACAAAATGGTTACTAGAGAAGTCAAAAAGAGACAGTAGTGATGTTTTCCTGAATATCTTGAATCTCAGAAATATTCCTAGTGATAAATATCTTGGTTCACCTGCTCAGAGATTTCTGTTGAGACAAACCAGAACTACGTTACCAATCAGTAGTCAACTGTTGCTTCCATGTGTTAAGAACAAGTCAGTTGCTGTTGCTTCCGTGTGTTAAGAACAAGTCAGTTGCTGTTGCTTCCGTGTGTTAAGAACAACAAGTCAGTGAAAAACAATCTGTTGAAGTGTTTAACCCAGAAGTCATATTATGATAAGACCAGCAAACCGCTCAATCCAGTATGAGAAGTGGTGGTAAGGATGTAGACGTCCAAAGGTTATGATCAAATTGGAGTTGTGAAAAACATTTGCCCACAGCAGAGACCGTACACTGTGGAATCACAAGGAGTAGAGTTTAGGCGGAATCTGAAACATTTGATGCTGATGTCAGAGCCTATACCACAGCACATAGCCTGTGAGAAAGATCATCTCAGAGTGAGTTGTCCAGTGTTCTAGTTCCAGAGGAAGTTCCAGAGAATATTCACGTTCCTGTGATGAATACAGAAGTTCCTGATACGAGTTGCTCACTGAAGACTATCCCTGTTGCTAAACCAAGTTCAGATTCTTATGTTACTAGATCCGGTTGTATCTCCAGACCATGTTCTAGATACACGGCAACTTGGACATGAGCATGGTGTTTGTTTCTAATGTCTTTAATAATGCATGTCTAACTCCAATATTGTTTTTACTAAGGGTAATCTTTTTACGAGAGAGTTTGTAGATCAATGTGTGTACCTTTAAGAAGCTATCTAAGGGCTTGCACAAGTATATAAATACTGAGCACATGCGAGCATGACTGCCATTTTGTAGTAAGCTGTTGAGATGCAAGTGTGTATGCATTTAAGTCTGTCTATTAATCAGTTTGCTTATATTTTTACATGCTGCTATCCATCCTGATGTGCTTCTATGTATTAAAGCATCTAAACGAACTTCCTCGCCTGCTTGTCATCTAGTTTAGAGAGGGATGAGTGACACTGGGTATTATACGGAGTGCACACGGCTAGGCTTATAAAGACCTTCAGGTCAATAGCCCAGTAACTACCTGTGAACCTATGGTCAGTTTCCTCAAGATACCCCCCCCACACACACACACACACACACACACACACACACACACACAGTCACTCTGGCTGTCTATAAGCTAATCCTGTTTTGGAGGGAAGGTTAAAAGCAGCCAGAGTGACAAAATTCTTCTGTAACTTTCTTGCTGTGTCGTGCATATGTATCTCTGAGAGTTCTTGGTTGCAGTAGTCAGCCAAGTCTTCTTGTCACACAGATAACCCCTTTTGGTGACCCCTTCTACACACCTAAAATTGCATTTTGAATATTTTTAATGTCTGACTGCTTTTTGTGGTAAATAGCTGTACATCATTTTAAGAATACTGGCTTTTATGGCACACTGGTAGATGTTCCTTGAGTATGGTTACTGTACTTTTTGGCTTGGCTGTCATTTACTACTCTAGGATATATTTACATGCATTTCCTGTTTTCAAAATATTTTTTGGACAGTCAAAGTATTTTTCCTGGAGTAAATAAAGTACAGTTTTGTACCTACCATAAATGTAGATGTTCGAGGATTCCCTTGCTGCAGTCCTGACAATTGGGTATAGTCCGGAATACCAGAGTATAAGGCTGGCGTCGGTCATGGCGGACTAGACTGGCGATCACACGGGGGTACTACTAATATGACCCGGCGTCATTTCCTCAGTCTTTTCTTGCCCCAGATGTCAGAAGACCCAAAAGACAAGTCCCAAAACAACCTGCACCAAAAACATGTACAATATATACAGTAATATATACAAAAATATAAGCATGTAAACTCACCTACACAACCACCCTGAAACACAGAGGGGAAGGAGGAACATCTACATTTATGGTAGGTACAAAACTGTACTATGTTCTTCGTCTTCCCTTGCTGCAGTCCTGACAATTGGGTAGAATCCCAAAGCAGAGGTAAGGGAGGCTGGCAAATTATAAAGTAGCAGGAGCTGACAACATGCCTTGTAAAACAGCTGTGGCAAAACCAGCTCTAGTCTTAGAGTATATAGGCAGGTGATAATGCCTAGAGAAAGTATGCACTGAACTCCAAGTAGCTGCCTCCAAAATATCCTTAGTTGCCACCCCTTAGAAATGCTGTTGAAGTGGCAGTAGCCCTAGTGGAATGAGGCCTAATCCCAGCTGGAACCTCTTTGCCATGATGGGAATAACAAAATGCAATGCAAAAGCCAATCCATCTAGAAATAGTTTGTTTTGACACAGGCTTGCCCTGTGAACTTAAAGCAAAAGAAACAAGTAACTGCTGAGACTGCCTAAAATCTTTAGTCCTGCTCAAATAATAACGCAATTGCCTGTGTACATCTAAAGTGTGCAAAATCTTTTCCCCTTTATTTTGAGGATCTAGGCAAATGAATAGTTTGGTTTAAAGCCACACTAGAAACCACCTTAGGCATAAAGGAAGGATTAGTACGTAATGATACCCTGTCCTTATGGAAAATCAAAAGGGCTCTACTGCCATAAGGGCCTGCAACTCAGACACCCTTCTTGCAGAAGTAATAGCCAACAGAAAAGCAGTCTTCCATGACAAATATTTCAATTCAGCAGTAGCTGCAGGCTCAAAAGGTTGTAGAGTAAGTTTTTCCAACACAAAATTGAGATCCCAAGCAGGAGTAGGAGCTCTCGTGGGGGTCTTATATTCTTTGCCCTCTAAGAAACTGCTTGAACAAAGGATGAAAACAAAGGTGGGTCACAATCATAGTGAGCTGAAATTGCTGCAGCATGAATCTTTATGGAAGAGAAAGACAAACCTTTGTCCAATAATTCAGTAAGATATTGAAGAGCCACACTCAAATTAGGCTCCGAAATCTCCAAATTCTTTGCTGTACTCCAAAATAAAAATCTCTTCCATTTTTCTGCGTACACTCTCCTAGTACTAGGCCTTCTAGCTTCCATAATCACATTTAAAACTTGTTGAGGAAGCTGAGACCTACCATGCTTCAACACAGAATATGCCAAGCTGTGAGATGAAGAGATGGAAGCTTGACATTGAGCAGATGACCGTCCTTCTGAGATAACAGATGAGGAATCAGAGGTAAAGGCCATGGAGGCTTCTTTACAAGACTCCTTAGAAGTGGGTACCAGTGTTGCGAGGCCAATCTGGAGCTATCAAAATCATCCTTGGCCTGTCCTGTCTGACCTTTAGTAATACCTTTGGAAGAAGAGGTAGAGGTGGAAAGGCATAGACATGAAGGTTTTCCAACTGAAAGACAGAGCATCCACTTTCCAAGCTGTGTGATGAAACCCCTTTGTGCAATACTTTGGCAGCTGGTGGTTTAGTGGAAACAGATCTATGTCTGGAGTTCCCCATGACACTGTCAATTTCTGAAATACATGAAGATCCAGTTTCATCCATGATTTGTCTGCTTAATACATCTGCTAGGGAGTTCTGTGCTCCTGGCAGAAACCTGAAGAGTCAGTTGCAGGCTTAACGCAGTCTCCCATAGAATCATTGCTTGCCTGCATAGAGGATAAGAATGTGTTCCCCTTGCTTGTTGATGTACCACATGACAGTTGTGTTGTCTGTCAGAATCAACACCTGCCCTGGAAAGCAATGCAAACTGGACTGCTAACATCTCCTTCATGTTGATATGTAGATGCTGTAGTCTGGCAGGCCACTTGTCTTGTATCCACTTTCCATGTAGATGAGCTCCCTTCCTTTTGAAGGCAAGGTATTATTTGAATGACAGTGTCCAAATCTTGGCAGTGCTGTGTCCATACATTTTGAGATACCATTGCAGCTTCCTCATATGCAGTTTGGCATTGGGAAGCACATGCCATGAACCCTAATGCTTGAAGGACTGTCCTTGCAGTGGACTGATGAGATAGTTGATGGAAGTAAAGTGACAGACTCTTTTGTTTGTCCGGCCATCTGGGCTGCTGTATTCAGTCTCACACCCAGAAAGCACATGTCTTGAGAGGGTACTAGACTGGACTTTATTTCGTTCACAGAATACCCTAGGCATCTTAGCACTGCTATGACATATTCCAGATGCTGTAGAAGGTGTTCCTTTTCTTGAGCCAGAATCAGAAGTAAGGATAAATTTGAATGCCTTGAAGCCTGAAGTAAGCTATCACTGGAGCCAGAACCTTTGTGAATACTCTGGGCAGTAGATAAGCCAAAGGGCAATGCAGAGAACTGATAATGAAAATCTGCAACTTAGCCTTATGGGCACATGAAGGTAAAAGTTACCATCCAGTGATCCTTCAACATCTTGAACTTGGGAATGTCCAGATAAGTGTTGAGGATAGATAATTCTTTGGTACTAGTTTCTGACACAGGGACTGGCTGAATAGCCCCTATCTGGAGTAACTGAGAAACTTGCTTGTGAGCCTCTTTTCTTTGTGGAGGAGGAACATCTGGCATGCCCTTGAAAGGGGCATTGTGTGGAAATAAAATCTGTACCGGTGATGAATGATATCCAGCACCCATCTGTCTTGAGTGATAAAATCCCAATTTTCTTTGAAAAGAGACAATCTTCCTCCCAAAGAGAGCTGCCACGAGAGTCCACTGGCAGCTGAAAAGGCAGGTCATTGGTTCTGCTTGCGAAGGGACTGACCCTGCCCTCACCAGAAGTCTGAGCAGGTGAACTGTCTGATCTAGGCCTAAGCAGACCTTGAGCCCTGCCCTACCACGTCTAGACCTACCCCTAGACTGGGAACCATAAGCAGGATATGTCCACCCCTTAGCAGGCCAATTTCTACTAAACTTGAGGCTGCACCTGCAAAAATCTTTAACAGTCTGCATAGACTTAGCTTTGTCCTCCATTTTCTTTAAAACTGCTTCCACAGGCGGTCCAAACAACACATCAGACTGTAAAGGAGCATCCAAAATCCTGGTCTTAACATGCTCAGCTAAATTCTGATCCTTCACCCATGCATGAACAGAACTAGTAGCAGCCACCAAGCCTGAACAGCATCAAAACCACACTGCAAAGAATGCTTACCCACTTGTTCAGACACATGAACCAAATCCAGCAATGCTTTACACTCAATACCTTCCGCCAAAGCATCCACCTTAGATTTCAAATCCAAAGCCCTTGCCTCAGTTTCTGGGTCTGCCCTGGGACTCTATAATACCTATCAGGCTTAACAGGAGCAGGAGGCAAGGAATCAGGGTTCAGAGAAGCTTCTGCAAAACATCCTCCACCACATTCAACACAGGAGGAATAGCTAAGGGCCTATAGTCAGAGTAATCTTGCCTTCTTCCATTTAAGTGCTCCCTCATGGAGTGAAGAGTCTCTGAAAATGAAAAGGAGTGGATCAGGAGGAGAAGCTGAAGGAGTGGAATCATCCACATCAGAATCAGAATAAGTAGGAAACTCTTGCAAGTCTTCCACAGAAGACTCTGAAGCCTGTGAACACTGTTCAAAACTATCAAACTCCTGTTCCACCCTAGGCCTCTTATCAGGTGGGGCATAGAACCTCTAATCAGAGTAATCTATTCTTCTGCCATTTTAAGCATATGTTTCTTAGGCACAGAGCCGAAATGCTAGGAGAAGCCCCTACAGAAGCTGAACTTGGCCTTCCTCTAAAGGGAAGAGAGGGAAGAACAGTTACCTGAGAAGCCCCTCAGCCTGGCCTACCTCCTGAGAGGGCACATCCTGTAACAGTAAAGTATCTGCCTGAGACTCCATAGAGACTCCTGGCAAAACCTCTGGCTCCTCACCCTAGACTTCACTGTTTTGTCCTTGCGCTTCTTAGAGATGAAGGCCGGAGGATCCGGCGGGCAGCATATATTGCAAGCGCTTCCCAAACACTAACCTAGCACAATCAAGCCTCCTCTTAATAGTAAACAAGGTATACACAAAGTATGATAATCCAAATACAGTTATTCACTTTTTCTGACATCCGGTTAAATACTGAGGCAAGAAAAACCAAAATGTTCCCCAGAGTTACTTAACCAACTCTGTATTCGGTCTGAAACTCCGGTTTCGAAAATCTCAGAACGCCAACCTGCACTCGCAAAATGCTTCTGCATCGACCAAAAAAAGAAAAAGAAAAAAAACGACGTCGGTCATGCGTCCCTGACGCATTCGTACCCTGACGTCAGGGCGCGCCATGACGGCCATGCTTATACTCTGGTATTCGGGCCGACTGGGACGCGGACTATACCCAATTGTCAGGACTGCAGCAAGGGAAGACGAAGAACATTGGGATTATATGCAAATATTTTGGTTTGCTTTAAGTTTTATACAATTTTTTTTTAAGGGCAGCCGATTTATTTAATTATGTATATCTTTTGATAGGGAATTACTGTGTGCTGCTTGTGTAACTTTGTTGTGGGGTAAATTTGATTGGACTGGAAGGATTGTGTGCTGACTCCTGAAACCACAGTCTCAGTCCAGCACTCAGGGAGGCCTAGGCTCCCAATCCTCAAGCCACATGAAAGGCAGAAAAGCACTGTCAACCCCAAAGAAAGTGCTGTACTGGGGGCCAAAATAGGCAACTGAAATAAAGGCCACTCCCCCAACACACACACACACACACACACACACACACACACACACACACACACACACACACACAAAATCCCCCTTAGAGAAGCCCATATAAATTCCTCCATCCCCCCAGAAAGGTGAAGGGGAAGGACAGAGGAAAAGGATGCTCTTAGCCAAGAAAGCAGTCCATGAAGGAAGCCAAAATAACTCACAAGATAGTAAAACCATATTGTTCCAAGGAAAGGAAAGCATGTTTCCAAAGTAAGCTACTCCTCTCCAAGCAGTCAATTCGGGCCTCCAATTCCACTCCCAGTGGAAGCAAAAGAAGGGGGAGGGGAAATCCTTAAGGAGAAGGCCCCCCCTAAAGAAGCAGCCTTCAGCACCCAGTGAGTGACACAGCCAAACCCATCTATCACTGCAAAATAAAGGCACTTCAGAGAGGGTTACCTTGCCACCTAACAGGTTTCAGGTTAGAGTACCCTACCCCAGCTTGTATTCTCTCAAAAAGGCCTCATCCTCCAGGAATTGGGAAAGGTGCCCTTCCCTTAACCTGGAGACACAGGCAGCATGATGGCTCAGTGATTATGAATTCTCACTCTCTTCTATAGGGTTCAAACCTGATCTTCATTCATTGTCCATGAGGAGTCAAAGTTTTTTCCATCTCTGCAAGGGCTTTCTCTGGGTAGTCCACTTTTCTTCACCTTCTAAACATTGTCTGGCTACTCAAAGTGCTCATATAAACTGCATTTACCTTAGAGTGCTCATATGTCTTTATTTCCCTTTGACCGTTGTGGTTAAAATTGACTTTACCTTAGTTTCCATATGCATTGCATTTAGTTTTGCTCCTTTTGTCTTGGGTTGTGGCTAAAAGGGTCTGTGATGACCAAGATTACAAGTAAATAAATTAAAAATCCTGCTGGTCTTAGCTTAAACAGACAGCAATATGTCTTAGTCTAGTGGGGGAGAGGCTTGATGGGAGAAAAAGACAGCAGCATCAGCTGAGCAGTGTTGGAGGCGTCTGTCAGCTGCCTTCTGTCTCCTAGAAAAACTGGAAAACAAGGTAAGGGGAAGAGGATTTCCTGAACCTGTAAAGGAGTACTTGCAGAAGACAACCTGCAAGAAATGCATTTCCTGCCCAAACAACACTATCCTTTAAAAGGGACAATGTGTATGCGAGTCCCACCTGGAGTTTCACCTAGGACCACCTGCAGAAGCACATAGACATTTGTTTCAACACCTCACCAGAGGGAACCAAATAGACCCTCCATGCTCACTAAACCCAGAAAGGGTTTCAGGCCCCAAGAACTGCATCAATAAGGAAATCAATGGAAACCTGACAAGTGTACAATATAACCTGAAGTTCAGGAGCCCAAAACTGATATAACAGACCTTCCAGTGCCTTTTTTTCTCCTTTCTGGACCATTCTGTCTACTGATATAGGGGAAGACTGACCCCACTTCACCACAGCCATCTAGAAGTCAGCCCAGAGAATGCCTGAACAAGGTGATGCTTCCCATTAAAGAAGCAAAAGAAAAGAATGGGTGCACATTATGCTTCCAGAATAACATCCTTCAGGGCCGTCTCCAAGACAGGGATTAATGTGAAATGGAAAGGACTTCAACATAACCAAACGGAGTGAGGAACAAGCAGGAGCAAATACACTCCTGAGAGAATCCCTCCCAAAAATTAGTTAGTAGAAAGAGCGAACTCAAACTTCTCCTGGACTGAGGACAAATCTCTCTTTCTCTCCAACCCTAAATGGAGACAGATGGGGGGGGGGTACCTGTGCCTTCCACCCATTCTAAAAATATGATCTAAAGATCTGCTAGGATGTGCAACAGTTGTTAGACAAATAATGGTTAAAGAGTGGTAGCACATAATTAGGAGAAACTTGCCACAGGTCGAGCATAGGCATCTTAATAGAAAAGGCAAATTCCCCATGACAGCAGCTGAAAAAACATGCAAGCTCACCATCCTAATCTGTGGATCCTAGCACAGGTTCATTCAGTAACTCTTCCTCAACCAAGGCTAACCAAAAGAGATGGGCTTGAAGGAGGCCTCAAACCCCTAGTATGCAGCCAGATTACTCCAGTTGCTGCTTACCAAAAAAAATAATCACGTTGGACAGGCCCACAATCACGCAGAGGAAATATAGTACAAACTTCCTGGGATGCAACCCTGAGGGTGGGGGTAAGAGGAAGACTTTTCCTTGACTTTCAAGCTCCCCAGTGAAAAAAAAGACCATAAGCAGAATGAGTACCCATTATTCAAGGATGATTCTTGATCCTGGGAAAACTCAAAAGAGACTGCAGAAACTGTAAACTTACCTCTGGGATAACAGGCTCCAGAAGGATGCAAAAAAATGTAGACTTAGAAAACCAACTGAGATTCTGTTCTCCCAGGGCTAAGTCAAGTTTAATGCTGGGCTGAGTTGACTGACTAACTAACCCTACAAGCAACCTCTTTCTGCTAATTCACTGTCACAACCTGAAAGAAGATGGAAGATAGCTTTCTTAAACTTTCTTACTTTGGTAACCAAAAACAAGGCAAAACTAATGAAACAACTTTACTGATGATATATATCAACGACAGAGATCCAAAATGTGTGAGCAGCAAAAAAGTACTGGCAAGCATGAAGACCGAGGGCAATTAAGCAGCTGATGTGCTACTCTAGGATGCACAATGTCATGGTTATACTTGCACCTCTAAGCATGTGAACTAATGTGAGAAAAAGATGCCAAATTATGCTTGGTAGAAAATATAACCTAGCCTTAGGCCTCATTAAGAACAGTCCTCAATGCTGGCTCTTCCTTTTCTGAACAGAAAAGAAAAAAAAAAAAACAGAATACGTGGACTAGTACCCTTGTGCTCCCATACTCAAATCTTTTGTTTCCATGTTAAACAGAAACAGCCTAAGAAGGCATTAATTGACTTGACAGAGCAGTCTTGTTTCTCTATGCAATATCAGGACTGCCTTTCGCCCACCTGGTAAGACAAAAAAACAGCGTTCTGTTGTCCATCTTACATCATATTCACATCTCTCATCCACATGTTAAACAGAAACAGCCTAAGAAGGTATAAATCTGCTTGATATAGCAGTCTCTTTCTCTGCAATATCAGGGATATAGCGTCTAGGAAAAATACAGTGAAAATTGCTAAATAACATAAAGTTGTCTTGTGTGAGGTACTAGTGATAGATACTGTAATTTTTAAAAAAGGAAAAAAATCTGAATCAATCACCAATCCAATTTCTACAGAATGTAAGCAATTAAAAGCAAACTGACTTTAAAAACTCCCAAGGACAATAAGCCACGAGTGGCTTGAGCAGCATGTCTTTACAGTGACCAATCTAATCAAGTAAAAGAACAAGGTTTTTCTTGACAAACAAATGTATACTATGTAGACATAAACAATGATAAACACTTAACTGACAGTTGAGAACTATTTACATATCCAGTCCAGCAGTTTATCATTCACTACTATGTTTGTGTCTTACGGCTTTTTCCCGGTTAGGGGTAGCCACAGCGGAACTCCGGTCCGCTAATGATTGGCAGCAGATTTTTACGTGCTGGCTCGCCGGGCCTAATGCACAACCTTCAACGAAGGAACGCCCATTCACGCATGTCGCCACACAGAAGATGCTCTAACTGAGATACTAAATAAAAAAATCTTTAGTTTATATTTCAATGTCAAGACCCACTAAACAGACTGCTTTTACAGATGCAGGACTAAATAAAGAGGTTAGTCCCATATTTTAATATTCCCAAAAGACCTAGGTGGGTTTAGCAATTCAACTGCTTATTTAACGCCATTCTTAGTTAAAAGGTTTTTATTTTTTAACAAACAAAACACATGACAACATACCATAAGCCACCATATAGAACTATATTTAAGAAAACACTTTTGCCTGAGCTTCATCAGGTCCAGCTAACAGAGTGGTTTACAATTTGATAATTGAAAATGCCTGCTTTTATGAAGCTATCACCAGACTTCATTAGCCTGTTTTGTAGCATGTGTAGTATGAGAGGCTATGTCTGCTTTTGTGGGGCTCATAATCCTTGGAGCGAATCATAAAAGCTTTATTAAAAGAACTTTTTCTAGTCTGACTTGTCTTTATCAATGCTTGTATCTCATGTAACATGAGAAGATGGGCCCACTTTTATGAGCCTCATATCTCCCAAACACATTATGAAAGACTAATCTTCTGTTGTATAGCAAAAAGGTTTACTGTGCCTGTTTATAAAAGGCTCATATGCATGATTAATGTGACCAGTCCCCATTCCTCTTCTGGATGAAGACAGATATTTTTATATGCAGGGGAGGTGGTCATTTAAAGCTACATTGGTGGCTCCCATTTTTTGAGTAATACATGCATCCAGAGAAAATACCTTACAGGAGAAACAAGTCACAGCGCTCATTTTACAGAGCTCATGGATGTGCACAAGTAGCAGGAAAAATGTAAGCAATGTTTGAGACCTCAGAACCTTTATAGAGGCTTTCTGTGGTCATGGTATAAAAAAGTGGTAAACTGCAGAGTATAAAAAATGTTTAATAAAAAGAATCTCAGATCTTTGGGCATAGGCAAACTGTGCTTATGGTGTAAAGAATACAACATTGCGAACTGGTGCCCTGGGATAGCAAATTTCATTGTACTGTAAATTACACTTTAATTACATTTTTTCCTCCTACTTTTACAAGTATGCAATAGTGGTAGAGATGCTGGTAAAAAATGCTAAAGCAGAAACAAAATGGAAAACACATCAGTAAAGACAGTCTGAAGGTAAATTCACAAAAAAAAAATTAAATCAAAGGGAAGTACAAAACTTCAGATGAAAAAAGATGCTGCCAGTTCCACCACGGAGTACATGGATTTGTTCTAACAACATAATTCAGGACATACCAGACTCAAAACAGTCTTGTCAAATATATGCTTTGGTTCCTCAGAGGTCAAACGCCTTGTGGCAGAGAAACAGCAGTCCAAAGCTGGGGATCAAAAGTATTAGTCACAAGCTGTTAATTTACAAAGCAGGCCGGGTAAAACAAGAGACATCTCAGGCAGAAAAAGCCGTATCATCATATTTTATCCAGCCAGGTCTATGCAGCAAAAAGTGTTTTAAAAACTCATCCACCATCATTGTATAACAAAAGACAAAAAAGGCAACAAGTCTAGCAGACCTGTTTAGCAAGGCTTTTAACAGTGAACTAAAGGGCAAATCTGACCTTAGCATGTCCTTTCCAAAAAGGAAATCATGGCTTCTCAGTTTGCTTTTTCTTTAAATAGTAATGGCATAATCTTTTCCACCAAGTAAAAATGAAGAGGCCTAACTTTTCCTGGTGATTGTATCTGCCCCCTCCTCCAGTTCTGGAATCATTACAGAAGTGCTGTTTTGACAGATATTATTTCTCTTTATTATTTCAGGACACAGCCTATCATGTATTTTCTCCTTATTTATTTTGCCTTTTTTTAAGGCTCATTTTACAATAGTGACATTCAGGCTTGTGCCCAGTGCATGCCATAATCACAGGGGATTCAAGTGTAAAAATGTACCTTGTACCTTAAATCACGAATGCCCCCCAAACATTTTATTATGATTTTCTTTTAGATCTTTCACAAACTTGTTTTATTCCAGCTTGTTTCTAAGCTTTCCCTAATATGCAACAATTTTTCTCCTCCACTCTTTTGCTATTAAATTGAGTGTTTTCCATGCATCATCCTCTTAACTTAGAGCATCTCGTCTTTCATGAACAGATTTTACTGTGCCTAATTAAATCCTGCTTTTCATCTTCACTTTGCACTCAAGATCTCTGGGAACTATGATGGCATTCACTTCTGCTTGCTTGGGTACTTGCCTTATATAAAGGCATGTTGTCATTCTATTATTTTAATGGGAGTCCACTGTTCTAATCACTTCTGTTAGATTTTTCAGAAACATGTCTGAAGACCAATGTTGGTGAAGTCTGTTGCAACAAATTTTAGGAATCTTGCTCCAGTGTAACTACAGTCTGGCGCTTAACTCATGCTAAGCTATACTAAGCAGATGTTCCTGAATTCCAAACTTTTCCTCCACCCACAGCATCTTTAAACATTTCCACAAGCAAATACTAGATTTGAAACCCCATTCATTCTGGCACACTCAACTCTAGCTGTCTACCCTTGCATAAAGTACAGAAGATATAAATGGATGCTCCAATCTATATGTAGCAGAATTCCTTAATCGTCAGTCTCTCTCCTTTGGCTGACGTGACAGCGATTAAACGTTTACTACACCCAGTTTTCATCTAATGGACTGTTTTTCCTTTTCCATGGTGAAAAAGCACAAAAAATGTACTAAAGTTTTGCATGCCATGTTCACTCAAAAAAAGCAGAAGCATTACTCAGACTACTTGTGACAGACAGTAAATCAGCTAACAGTCTAAACAATATACTCCTTAATGCACAGAAATACCTCAAAACAGAACATAAGCAATGCTGTATTCCAATCAAAAACTCTGACCTACTTTCTTTGGAACTTAATACCCAGACCATTCACTGTTGCACTACACATACAATATTTGTTTTTAACTGCCTTAAACTCTTAACTTTGAACTGTACCGAATGTATAAATAACAGAGCAAAGTGCAGTAAAGTGAGCAAACTGATAGCTTTTTTGAGAAAATGTACACTAGTTACAACTAAACTATGTTATGGGGAAAATTATTTTGACAATATTTCAAAAGAATTTTGTTTACAGAACTTAATGGTCTAAATGCTAATCAAAACACAAATACATCAATTAACTGAATTCCCATGGTCACAAAAATATAAAGTTATTTACAATAAACATGTTATTGCTTTGAATAATCTGTAACCAAAATGTGCTGCACTTTTTACATGTCTTTCAAAAAGGGATCCTTAAATGCAGATAGAAGTTCAGATGGAAATTTTTGTCTGAACCTCGCTGGTTACCAAGAAGGCAATATGAATTAGTAAATGACAAAAATACAACAAAATTATACTTCAAAATTACAGCAAAATAATATAACCAATGGTGGTGAAGACGCAAGTACTACCAATCTGTACGCCTACCTGCAAAACGTCTGATGAAAAAAAATATTCTAGGCAGTTTATCTGCATAAATGTTTCAGATTAGTTCTGCAGCTCCAGAAGGAAGTGTAATAAATAAAGCCTCTGCAATCAATACAATTAAAATGAACAGCAGAGCCAAATCCATTGAACGCACATTCTTCAGCTGCTCATCTGTATTACCACAAACACTTCTATCACTGAAACTTTTTTCTGACAACATCTTTTTTTAACATAAGAAAACAATATGACAGGCATTCTTAACTTTCAACTTAGCTTTCTCTTCTTATTCCATTGGTACTTACCAAAATACTGTTACCAATGAAAATCAAGTTTTGTAAACCACTGAAGATCAACTCTGTGCATCTGAGGAAAAGGCAAGTTTCATGAGCAATTTTCTGCTCCTCATTTATAAATCTTGTTCACAATGATGAACTTTATTCACACTGACAGAGGTTATTTAAAAAATGAAGCTAAAAAGATTACATAACTCATTCAAGACAGCAAAGAAAAAACTGCATACAAAAGCTTACTGTTTTGGCAAAATCTTGGAAAATAATATGTACATTGTATCAAAGACCAAACAGCACATTTTAAAAAGTTCATCTGTGTGTACAAAGTACATGTACAACACGTACAAGTAAGCATGAGTTGAAATTATACGACAGCTAGAAAAGAGTAACATTAAAGGTTAAGTGATCTTTGAAGAATCATCACAAGATTGGATAACCAATAATTTACGATTTTCACCTCTTGACCAAATGTTTGGTAAACAGCATACACAAAGAAAGAATAAAAACATCATTCAACTAGCTTGTCATGTACTCACTGTTTAGTAAAGATAATAGCAGCACATTCATTTGTAATAGTATTAAGTGATTATTTTTGTTTACATGGAATATGAATGTTTTGGACTGTAAGTACTTCCGACTTTTAATTGCTTATTTCCTAAGCACTATACAAAGGTTCAAGAGAAGTACAAAAAAGCAGAAAATTATACACAAAAATGATTGTAAATATTGTAAGATTATTCCAAACAAATGTCCTCAAGTACAAACATACATAAAAGACAGTCAACACAAAACAAAGGACTTAACAAACCCAGTTCAGAATCTAACAAACGTAAAGCAATTATGAAAACTAAAATTCCAAGGAACAGATACACATCCAAGTGTACTTAACAAAAGCCCAACATCCATATAGAAACATCTTCAAAAGACCTCACACAAAAAGAAGAAAACAAATCTCAGGACAAAGCACAGTGTTAGCCTAGGAAAGATGATGGAACTGAAGGCCACAATGCAACCTACATCAAAGGTCATCCTCTGTAAATTAAATAACAATAAAGCAGGTTTGCAATGGTCTCAATCCACCAAGTTCAGGCCTCCTGTAGTCAAAAACAACCCCTACATCAATAATAATGTAAAACCAGTCGATGCAATCAGGATACAATACAGCACAACAAAATCCCAAGTGCCGCAAAGTGATAGCCTAAAGTACACAAGTATGTCTCCTGGCAGTTCCATAGTTTTCTGAATGGTTCTTAGCTCACTGAAGGGCCATACAAGATTCAAATATCAATCTGTAGAATGCTGTAAAAACAAGAAGTATAAATGTAATCTACAAAGCAAGAAATCTGGAAGCAGCAGATACCAGGTCAAGTGCAATAACATAAACAGCAGCATTGCTAACAAAGAGAAATGAATGCCAAAAATGCAACAATCAAAACAAACACAACATTCTCTCAAAGCACTTCAGTGGTCAAAATAGCCAGGCAGCTTTGAACATAAAAATAACAAAAAGTTCATAAACTAAAACAGTACACACTTCAGACCAAAGTCATCTCATGCAATCAGCGGTTATTATGTTGTACTTCATTAATCACTTAGAGAAAAGCAGTAAAATTAGACAAGATGAAGCTAAATATAACTAATTATCTCTCAAAAAGCATGGGGGGATATAGAAACAGTGATGCTAGTGTCTTACTTGTTCCTCTTTGGATTTATTGATCATATCCTGTACATCTCTTCCAAAAAAATAAAGAACATGCAAACGGTGCATGTTTTAAACATTGTTTGACTTCCCTTTGGCCAAAAGGACAATGCCACCCACACAGCCTACCATCCAAGAACTGTTGGTGGGACTTTTCCTCTAGCCTCATATAAGGTACTACAGTAGAGAGTCTATTATCTAGACGTAGATTATTAGAAACGTCAATTATCAGAACCAGCCTTCCAAAGTTTCCGAGTAGGGAAAATCATAAAGTTTGAATATGTAAACATTATACATATTTGCTTAAGCATGTTTTTGAGCTTGTAGACATCTCGTGTGTGAAAAATATTCTTTATTGTCCATTGGAATTGCTGAATGGTTGAAAAGTGCATTCCTGCATGCAGAAAATAACAAGATTTTAGATGTTTTTTTTTTAATCAGGTTCAATTACATGTTTGATTATCCAAACAATCTGATTATCTGAACTACCCTAGGTCCCAATTAGTTTGGATAATTGACTCTCTACACTACATAAAATGCTAAGTCTATCCACAATAAGCTCACTCTTCGGTTGTTTTTTTTTTCCTTAATATCCAAAGTGTGGTCACTTCAACTCAGTGGTGAATTTAGTCCCTTCGTCAAACCACCACCTTATCCACCTATGAGGTGCTTCCTCTCAATACATCTCCTGATCTTCAGTTGGTCAGGTACACAAACTTTGAGTAGTGTTGCTAGTGGTTACCTGACATTTTTCTGATCAGCTCTCACCGCAACTTATAACAGCATCTCAACCTTCGATTTCATTCCATAAACACCCCATCTTCAAAGGGAGCATGGGACACACAGTGCGACCATGAGTCTGGGCACTAAGAATCAATGGACAGAGGCTGCAGTATCATCTTCTAAAACAAGGTAATATTTTTCATTCATTTATTCTCTAATTACTTGCTTAATCCAGCTCAGGGAAATGGAGGGAGTCATGGTTTATCTTGGCACTTGCTGGGTGTAAGACACAGAAAATAATCCTGGATGAGACACTAGTCTACTACAAGCTACACATACATACTCACACACGGCATGCATAACTTGGGGAGCAGAAGAGAAGTAATATGTAGGTAACTAAAAGTTCCTGTAATTAACTTAGAAGAGTTCTGAATCAACCAGAGATGGTAAAGTTCTGCATTAGGGTTGCTGTAAATCAGCAGAGGGGCTCAAAGCATGCATAACCATTGAAAAGTCCAGAGAGATGAAAGTGCTCAGTTTGGATTATGCTTTTCAGATGAAAGTACCATGATACCTGGTTAATGGATTTTAGCATATCAACCAGGACAATGCACACATTTGATCTTGTTTTTAAAATCCAACTTGTTTCCACCACAAAAATGTGATTTTAACAGTCGGACAGTTAGAAATAAGGTGGCATTTACTGCCATGCAGCCATCTTAAAAGTAATTAACTTCAAATAACTGCTTTTCATCCAACTCTGGCTGAGAATCAGGTACATGAAACCAAGGAATGTACAGTTAAGAGTTGTGTAGCATCTGCAGAACTGTGATATCAAAGTCTTCCTAAATATAAAGAGAACAGGACCCAGAAAGGAACCCTGTAAGTAAATGAAAGGTATGTATTTACCAAAACACTGGATCCTTTTCGCCCATGTTTATCCAACATGTGTGTTGAAGTATGGAGCCACTTGTCAGATCTGATCCAGCCATTAGCCAGTGCCTCAAGCACCTTCAAAAAAAAAAAAAAAAAAACGTTCCCATAATCCCTTGTGACCATCACCCTTCAGATCAAATTTGCTGCCTGCTGCCTAATGTCTACAATAATAGGAGTAACTAAATAATGTGATATGTATTAGATGTTATTCATAATCTTTTTACAGAACAAGTGACAATTTGTAAAGGGAATGATTGGAAGGATGTCATATCAGAAGGACATGGATGAAAAGGATCCAGTGTTATGTTAAGTATACAAGTCCAATTTTTTAATTTCATCAGTCTATCCCATCCAAATGTTGGCAAAGAATTCCAAGCTTCCCTATCTCTGGTGGAATCATGACAGGATACCTTTCAGAAATGAAGCAGCAAAGGTGGCCCTGGTTCTGAAAAATGCCATCTAATTTGTAATCTTTGAAAAGTGTGCAAGGTAGACCATCTTGCTGCTGCTGCACATGTCATCTAAAGATTAATTCTTAAAGAAGACAGTGGAAGTTGCCATAGAAAGAGTAGAATGAGTGTTGGGTTTCAGAGGTAAAACTTTATTGTTGCTGAAGAAGACAAGGACAATACAATCAATCAGATAGTCATCTGGACAATGTCCGTTTAAAACCTTTTATATCTAATTTGTTAGAGGCACAGGATACAATTAAACATCCCTTCTGAAATCTTTCACTTTATGAAGGAATAATCTGAATTGCCTGTGGATGTCTTGGGTGTGCAATAAATTATCATCCTTGCTGGAGTGGTTTGGAAAGGATACTGGGAAATTTATAGGCTGTTTAAGACTAGATTCTGATGTCTCCTTAGGAATGAATGCTGGAATGGTTTTCGAGGTAACAATACCCTAATGAAAGACTGGGTATGGTGTAGTGAAAGACAAGGCATGCAGCTCCGAAATCCATCTGGCTGAAGTGATGGCAGCCAGAAATAGAGTTTTCCATGACAAGAATTCTTATGTCTGCAAAAGAAGAGGAGGTTGGTTTAAAGGGAGGCTTTGTTAGGACTTCTAAGACTAAATTCTAGCCACAGGAGAAACAGGATGCCTAATTGATGGGCAAAGAAGAAATACTCCTTTGAGAAAGGCCTTGCACAGTTTCTGAGACACCAGCATTACAGTATGGTATCTAGGATGAAAATACAGAATGAAGGCTAACTATCTTGATTGTAGAGTAAATGGAGCCAGAATCATAAAAAGAATAAAGAAATTGTGGCATCTCTGCAAGAGAAGTAGAATAAAACGAATGTCTTTTCGGCTTTTCCTAGTTAGGGGTCGCCACAGCAGAACTCCGGTCTGCTAATGTCCATCTGGGCCACTTAGTCATAATTTAGATTCTTATTCTACTTCTCTGCAATCTAAATTATGACTAGTGGCCCAGATGGAAAAATGTTTCCATTTATTTTATCCTTTGAGTAGACCACTTCTGAAAACTGGACAAAATCTGATAAAGGGGAATGTTCTGCATAATTAGTAAGGCATATAAAATATTGCATGACAACTATATAAATCAATCGGAGGAGGTGAGAGAAGATTGGAAAGAGACACTGGATAAGCAACTTACAAGGGAACAATGGTAGGACATAAGTATGGCTCCCAAGTATGAAACGTCTAAAGTATTTAGGAGTTTTGCTTTGAACTGTTTGCATATATATTTTTATACTCCAAGCACACTCCATAGAGTTTTTCCTGAGGTAGATGGTAAATGCTGGAGGTGTGAAGGGGAAGAAAGAGGCAAGCGGCAACACGTTTTGGGAGTGTAATGAGTTAACACATTTTAAAAATACCATACAGAGTACTCTCTCAGAAATATTTGAGTATGCAAATGGGTGTGACTATGGTAATGATTCTTTTGAGCTGGGACACAGGATCTGAATTGCCTAGACATAGTAAGGCCTTGTTAAGTTTAAACTCTGATGGCTGGCAAAAAAAGCTATTACTGAAAATGGAAATCAAAGTCTAAACCAACAGTACTTGAAGTACTGAATACTGTAACAGAGATAAAAGAACTAAAGTGGTATCTCTAGAAAAGGGAATGAGCAAGTTACATAGAAATAAATGGAAATTGTGAAAATAATACATACAGAATAATGTCCTGGTGGAAGAATGAGGTTTATGAATTGAGCAATTTATGTAGTGTTGGACTTATGATAATTATTAAAAAAAAAAAAAAGAGAGTGTGTGATATATAATGCATGCAACTGGAAACAACTTAATATGGTTTGTTTTCTTTTACCTTAATGTATGTTGGCCTATGTCTTGCATGATAATTTAATAAAGGTGATAAAAAGAGGAAATGTTCTGCCATTAAGAGAATTGAAAAAAAAAACATGCAGTTAGCTTCAGATTGAGGCCGAGATGAGACTGTCTGGATGGGTGTTAAAGAAGATCTGGCTTTGGATATAGAAGAATGGGACCTTTTTCACGGGTGGCTTGAGACGGGAAACCAAATTTGTCTGAGCCATTATAGGCCCATAATAAGAATTATTTCTGATTTGCAGACTGACACTTTCTGTAGAAATTTGGGTATCAATTAAGAAGAGAAAGGTGTAAAGAAGGCCATAGGGCTACTGGTAAGCAAGCCCCTTGGTAACTGCCTCTCTAGGAGAATAAGGGCGAAGTAGCTTTTGCACTTGGCACTAGTGGGAGAAGCGAACAAGTCACAGCACAATGCTGGCTCCAGTGACTGAAAACCTCTTGCACCACTAACTGATTTAGGGCCTACGCCTGAGACATAAAGATAGACCTGTTGAGTCTGTTCACTAGCTAGCTGATTTATCCCTGTATGCACATTGCCACTAGAAAACTACTCAAATCCAATATGCATTGCTATACTCTCATGGCCTTTAGGATATGGTTTCTCCCTGCCTGTTGATGTACTACACAAATGAAATGTTGTCCAATTGTACAGCTATCACTCCTGGAAGCAAGAGGTCCTGAAATTCTTGCAATGCCAGGAGATGTGCTCTCATCTCTAGGATGTTGATGTGAAAAAAGGCCTCTTACGGTTCACAAATTCCTTGTACCATCCTCCCCAAGAAATACCCTATCCCCACAGAGAAGGTCTCCATGGTCACTGTTGCTGACTGGGTGAGTGTTATAAATGGTCTTCCAATGTGAATGACTGGGGAAGTCCACCAGTTTAAATAAAACTGTAGGTCTAAGTACAGCAAATTATGAATAAAAGGGGAGTCTGTCAGTTGTGGGCACTGTGTGGAAAGTATCTACTGAAGTATCCTTATATGAAATCTGGCATACTCAGCCATGGGGATGGAAGCTGACATGAGACCCAGAGACCTTGAAAAGCAGTAGTGTTGGAGGGGACCAATGAATACATAGGATTTGAACTGCAGAGTGGAGGGATAATAATCTTTATGTGAGAGGCACTTAGCATGAAGCTGTGTCCAGACAGCATCCAATGAAGGTGATTTGTAGTGAGGGCTGTAGCAGAGTTTATGGAAGTATTCTTTTGAATCACAGAGGGGCTGAGACCACTGTCATGCACTTGTTGAACACCTGTAGAGCTGGAATGAGACCAAAGAGGAAGCCATAAACTGGCAATGACTGGCTCCTAACCAAAGGCACATAAACCTTCTGGACTCCTTTGAGATCTCTATATGGAAATATGCATCCTGAACGTCTATAAAGCACATCCAGTAGGTTACCTTGAGGCAAGGCAAAATCACTGATGCCATTACCATTCTGAAGAGGGCATTCTTTTATGCATACTGGTTTAGGCTGAAGTCTAAAAATGGCCAGAGGTCCCTGCTCTTTTGTGAAACTTAAGAATCTTGAACAGATCCCTGACTCTCTCTGATCTGGCAGGACCTCTTGGATGGCTCTTTTTTGAGTGAAGATGGACACCTCTTGAAGGGCTGCCACTTAACTGGTGGGGGTGGAACTTTTGGTAATGGCAACCTTTGTTTTTGTGGCTTTTTGTTTGGAAGGGTGACAGTATGGTATAGCCTCTGCATATGACCTTTTGCACCCAGCTGTCCTGAGTGACAACCCAAAGACTATCTCCAGAGATGGACAGTTGGAAAAGCCTCTATGGGTGCTAGTTTATGATCCCAGAGAATGGTTTTCTGTACCTCTGGCTCTGTAGTCCCCTATGAACCCAGAGTTAGGGTCCATTAAAGGGGCCGCCAATGTCAAGCCAGCCCTGTCTGAGGAGGAATCAAAGTTTGATGCTAAGATTACTTAAACCAAAGGAATTTAAAACTCTTCTGATTTCTGTTGAAGGAGCCTGGGGGTTCTCAAACCTGACTTCCATAGCAGACAATGTCTTCCTATCCTGTTGCACCTCTAACATTTCTTTTACTGTAGGACCAAAAAGTGAAGATACGTCAAAGAGGACATTAAGGATGCCCTGAAGCTGTCCACAAAAATCACATAGTTGGATCCACACATGACACCTGAGGGTTATGCCAATGCCTGTCGCCCTTGCTGCTATACTAGTTGTTTTGTGAAACTTACACATGGAGACATTAGTTATATTAAAAGTTTCTTTAGAAGACTCTTGAGAAAGACGGTCTCAAACTATCCATAAAGTGATTCATGTGAGTTAAATAATTCAACGCCAGAGGCACAGGTGCACTTTCCCATCGTGTCAATCGCCCTGGAGTCTTTATTTGGGGGATGGACACCTGTAGACTCATATGCGAGTTCCTTTTTGGTGGCTGTTGCAAAGTACAGTTGTGTACACTTAACATAAATGTAGATGTTCGAGTGTATTCACTGTTGCAGTTATCACATTTGGGTTATCTGCATGCAGGTATCCCTCAGCCGGCCTGAATACCAGAGTCTTCGGATTTCGGATGCTGTCACTTCTTCCATGACGTCAGGTCATCAGAGGTATAAAACATGCAGCCGACGCCATTACATCAGTTTTTCTTTTCGCAGATGTCAGGTGCCCCCAAAATAGGAAGCGATTATATGGTATGGTACACCCCTATCAAAAAGCAAGGAAGGGTACAGCCAAGAGAAGTCAGGGGGCTGGATGGAGGGTAACCAGGACTGCAACAGTGAATACATTCGAACATCTCCATTTATGGTAAGTGTACACAACTGTACTATGTTCTTCATATTTCACTGTTGCAGTCATCACATTTGGGTTGATTCCCAAAGCTAAGGAAGGGAGGAGGTAGTTAAAGAGCATTAGGGTCAGCTATTAAGCCCTGCAAGATTGCTGTGGCAAATCCAGCTCTGAATTTAGAAAAGCTAGGCAGGTAGTAATGCTTGGTGAAGGTATGTACAGAGCTCCAGGTAGCAGCTTCCAAGATGTCCCTGGTAGGGACTCCTCTGTGAAATGCCATAGAGGTAGATGCAGCCCTGGTGGAATGTGATCTTATCCCCTTGTAGGGTAGGTTTTCCATGGTGCTTGCAGCAGAAATGAATGCAATGGGCTATCCATTTGGAAATGGTTTGCTTTGAAATGGCCTTCCCCTCTGCCCCTGCAGCAAAGCCAACAGGCAGCTGGTCAGATTTTCTGAGAGGCTTAGTCCTGTCCAAAGAGAATCGAAGTTGTCTGTGCACATCCAGAGAGTGCAGTATCCGTTCCCCTTTGTTTTGTGGACTAGGGAAAAAGGTAGGCAAATTAATGGACTGGTTTACGGCCACACTAGACACCACCTTGGGCATAAAGGAAGGATTAGTCCTGAGGGAAACCCTGTCCATATGGAAGATAATGAAGGGTTTCCACTGCCATGAGGGCCTGTAATTCCAACACTCTTCTTGCTGAAGTGATGGCTGGAAGTAAGGCTGTTTTCCAGGAAAGGAATTTCAGCTCTGCTGTTGCAGCTGGCTCAAAGGGGGGGGGGGGGTGAGCCTTTTCAATACAAAGTTAAGGTCCCAGGATGGAGTGGGAGCTCTCCTGGGGGGGGGGGGTCTTAAATTTTTGGCCCCTCTAAGGAATTGTTTTAGCAAGGGGTGAGAGAAGAGGGGTGGCTCAGTATTATAATGTGCTGAAATGGCAAAGCCATGAATCTTAATTGACGAGAAGGATAGGCCCTTGAGGAGCATTTCTGTCAAGTAGTCTAGAATATGAGATGAGCTAGGCACCGTTGTGGCCATCCCCAGAGCCTGACTCCAGGAGCAGTATCTTTTCCACTTTTCAGCATAGGATTTTCTAGTACTAGGCCTCCTTGCCACCAAAATGACATCCCACACCTGCTTACTGAGGGATGCTATTGGAGAGCTGAAGGAATTAGCCAGACTGCAAGGTTCAAGGTTTGAAGCTGTGGGTGCAGAATCTGGCCCGCCTGCTGGGACAGTAGGGAAGGGGTCTGAGGCAGATGCCATGGTTCCAGCAGTGTCACACTGCGCAAGAAGGGGTACCAGTGCTGGCGTGGCCAGTCTGGTGCAATCAGTATTGTCCTTGGCTTGTCCTGTTTCATCTTTAGCAGAACCTTTGAGAGAAGAG
Source organism: Protopterus annectens (assembly GCF_019279795.1). NCBI lineage: Eukaryota > Metazoa > Chordata > Ceratodontiformes > Protopteridae > Protopterus > Protopterus annectens. Next base: position 1,629,212,618 of record NC_056737.1, read on the forward strand.
CCAGAGGGGGAAAGGCATAAACCAAGAGGCTTTCCCAGGTAAAGGACAGGGCATCCACTTTCCAAGCTTGACTGTGGGGAGTCCTTGTGCAACATTTGTCCAATTGGTAGTTCTGAGGGGAGGCAAACGGGTCTACCTCTGGAGTCCCCCATTTGTTCAAGAGGTTGAATATTTTTGGTTCTAGTTTCCATTCGTGTGGGTCCATGAGATTTCTGCTCAAGTCATCTGCCAGTGAATTTAGCTTGCCTGGCAGGAAGTGAGCTTGTAGGTGCACTTGGTAGCTCAAGGCTGTGTTCCACAGAGCCACAGCTACTCGGCAGAGAGGGTAAGAGTGGGTTCCCCCCTGCTTGTTTATGTGCCACATAACTGTGGTGTTGTCTGTCTTTACCAATAGTTGTCCTGGAAGAATGCTGTCTTTGAAGGCTGTCAGGGAATTCTGTACAGCTAACATTTCTTTTTGATTGATATGCAGGTGCATCTGTCTCGGGGTCCATTTGCCCTGAATGCACTGCCAAGTGAGCCCCCCCATGCATAGTCTGACGCGTCTGTTGTTAGGGTTTGGGCGGCAGGGGGTAGAGTGAAAGGGAGCCCCTTGTTGTGGTAGCAGGCCTCTGCCCACCAAAGGAACTCTTGTCTTTATACAAGGAATGATAGGAATCATTGATTCCAGGTCCTGAGAATGTTGACACCACAGGCTTTTTAGATACCACTGTAGTTTCCTCATATGCAGTCTTGCATATGGAATTAGTAGAATGCAAGAGGCCATGAACCCCAGAGCTTGCAGAATTTTCCTTGCAGATAGCTGGGGTTTTGTGGCCAATACTTTGAAGTAGGTTGTCAAATAAATTTGTTTCTCAGAGTGAGGAAAGCCATCTGGGAAGTTGTGATCAAGCTTTCTCCCAGGAATACAATCTGTTGGCAGTGTACTAGGTGAGATTTATTTTCGTTTATGGTGTACCCCAGTGAGGTTAGAAGTTTCTTTACGAATACCAGCTGTTGTAATAGCAAGTCATGGCTTTCGGCCTGAACCAGACAATCGTCCAAGTATGGGTATATTTCAATATTTCTCTGCCTGTAAAATGCAATGGCTGGAAATAGACACTTTGTGAATACCCTGGGCGCAGTAGATAAGCCAAAGGAAAGTGCATTGAGCCTGCCCTGAAACGTAGGTATTTTCTGCAAGATTCCCTTACTGGAATGTGCAAATAAGCTTCCTTTAGGTCTAAGGTTGTCAGCCAGGCATATTTGCCTAGCATAGGAAGAAGCTGTTGAAGTGTTAGCATTTTGAATTTTGGAATTACCAGAAAGGTGCTTAGAATAGAGAGGTCCAGGATAGGACGTCAGGAGCGGTCTTTTCTGGGTACCAGGAAAAGTCTTGAATAAAAACCTGATAAAACTCAAACCAGGCTCCATGATGTGATAAGATCCACTTTATTCACAACACCATCAGACATAAAATTAAAACCAGTAAATTCTGCAAATTCAATGAAATACACAGGATATACTAAGCGCTTTCACCCTGCCAAGTTTGAGGGTATCATCAGAGTACAAACCTAACCTAAACTGTCTGATGGTGTTGTGAATAAAGTGGATCTTATCACATCGTGGAGCCTGGTTTGAGTTTTATCAGTTTTTCTTGTTGGAGTTCACGTTTGTTTTGAATAAAAACCTTCTTCCTTTTGTTCTGCTGGGACAGGCTGAATAGCCCTGATACTTAGAAGAGAGAGAACCTGCTGTTGGGCCTCCGCCCACGGATTTGGGGGTAGGTCTGGCCAACCGTTTGGGGTTGGTAGTGTGTGGAAGTGGAATCTGTATCCTTGGGAAACTATGTTCAAAACCCATTTGTCCTCGGTAATGAGTTCCCAGTTTTTTGCATGCAGGGCGCACTTTCCTCCCAAGGGAGCAGGCAGCTGACCAGGGCTTAGAAGGGTTAAGGTTAAGTCATTGTGCCATTTTTCTGTAGGGGGGGGGTGGCTTACTACTCCCTGCTTTGGAAGTGAGAGCCCCCCAGTGCTTAGGTCTGTGCACAGCCTGAGACTGTACCTAGGTGGTCTGCTGTTCCTGGGTTTGGACTGAGAAGGCCTGGAAGAGACTGGGAGATGGTCTCTGGATCCGCAGTAGGATTCTTGAAGAGGAATTTGTGAGAATCAGGTTCTCTGTAATACCTGTCAGGTTTTCTGGGAGCTGGAGGTAAAGTGTCTGGAGAAAGGCTAGATGCCAAGAAAGCATCATCTACAATGTCCAGAACAGGAGGGATAGCTAAAGGCCTGTGTTGAGGAAGGAGAAAGAATTACCCAAGTCACTTTTTGGAGTCAGAGTAATCCTGGCTTTTCCAGCGGGAATGCTCCCTACGAGTGTGCAAGGTTTCACCAGAAAAATCTTCTGGAGGGGAAGCAGAGGGAATGGAATCCTCTGCATCAGAATCCTCATAGGTAGAGAAGGGCAAATCCTGGTAATCAGAAGGAGTAGAAACATCAGATTCCTGATCAGAAGAATCAGAAGGAAAATCAGTTCTAGGTCTCTTAGAGGGGGAAGGCTGGTTTCCCCTAATTAAGGTAATAAGGTCTTCAGCCATTCTAAGCATTTGTTTTTTAGGCATATGGGCCTGAGCCTGCGGTTTGGTCTGTTTTCTAGGCGTGGTGCCTGGATGAAGACGATGGCATCGGTTTAAAATGCAAGTCTGTAGGCCTGAATACACCCTCAAAAGCCAGTGCCTGCACAGCGGCTCCAGACCCATCCAAAGTAGAGATATCCACTGGTTCCACAGTCGAAGAAGCATCTTGCTGCATACTGGACTCCGAATGGGTCTCAGTAGATGCTTGCGAATCTGAAGTAGCGGGTATCAGGGGCTGAAAAAGCACCTCACTGAGTACCGGTGGACTGGTGACTAGCTTAACGGAAGTGTTGGTGGCAGTTTTGGACCTATGCGGTCTGTCTCTGTCTTTATCCTTTCGTTTTTTCAGAAGAGCGGTAGTCGGATGGCTTAACAAAGCCATTTCGGAGTACTGAGACAGAGTACGAAAGTAATTTGCTGCAAAGATAGCCCGACGATGCAGGCAGACAACCCAAATGTGATGGCTGCAACAGTGAAACACACAGAATATAGAGTGAGCAGATGCAGGCAGCAGTGCCATTTTGAGAGAACAGCCAGAGTGTTGGCATGCATGAGTGTGGTAGTCAGTCTGTTTATAAATTTAAGTTACAAAGCCTCATTTCTGATGTGTTGGTCTGTAATAAAGCTGCCTGAACTAAACCCACGAATGTTCATCTGTTTTATCCTGACCAGACGAGCGACATGGTGTCAGAACCAGGATTAAAAGAGCAACGTCTTCAAGCCATGAGGTGCAGAGTTGAAGGTGAAGGAAGATTACGCAGGTTTGAGTGAAATGGAGTTCAGAGAAGCAATAAAATGGCCAGAAACAAGCTAAAGGTAAAGAAAACTGCACAAATTATTTATTTGATAAAGAAAATGAAATAGCGCACTTATAACGCACAAAAAGCATTAAACGAGAAGCACAAAATGTATTATTAAACAAAAGGCACAAACTGCATTATTAGTTAAGCAAAATGTTCGAAACCATGATATTTGATAACACTATCAGAGATATTCATATGGAGCTCAGAATTACCTTTGGTTTGCATAACGAGCATGTTTAAAGTAAAACAGGCGCAAGAAAAGTATAATGAGCATGATAAGAGATTAAAAGGGCATAACAAGTACAATGAAAGGGCAAATTAAGCTTAAAGAGCAAGGTGACTGCATGTTTTTTATTAAAAGACTGTTTGGCCACAAAATATTATTTCACACTGACTGAAGCCATTCAAAGCATAACTAGAGTTGTTCGAAGTATCTCAGAGTGTCCAAAGTGTTTGCAGAATGTGTGCTTTACTACGGTGCATTTTTTTTCAAAGAGTTTGCTGTGTGCAAAGTACAGTTATATTGCATAGTGCAGTCCAAGTACAGCCATTTTGAAAAGTTTCTTGTGCTGTGTGCATTTATTCACAGAGTGCTGCCATTTCAAAGTCTTTCTTGCACTGTACAGTTATTTCACAAAGTGCAGCCATTTTGAAAGTTTCTTGTGCTGTGTACAGTTTATTTGCAAAGTGCATTCATCTTGAAGTGTTTCTTACTCAGCTTTTTCTACTGTGTACAGTTTATTCATTTTGAAATACTTCTTGCACTGATAAGGAGTGGTTTCACAAAGCACAGTGATTTCAAAGTGTTTTTGTGCTACGGAAACTTATCAGGCAAAGTGCAGTTACTTCAAAAAGAGTTTGTTGTGCTATTGGGCATAATTACAAGTAGTGGCATATATATTTGTGCGTGTATGTTCACACATACTTTAAAGCACCTTCACTACTGTGTGTTGATACAGCAGAGGCATTTCGCAGACATAATCTACTTCTGTTCGATCATAACATAGCAGTGAATTGGAGAGTATTTGAGCAGGAATACGATATTTTCACATGAGCAGCTTTTTCTGACAAAGATGCATGTATGAGGGCATTCATTTTGCTTAACTTGGCTGGGACAGAAGCCACTGAAACAGAGCGTTCATTTGTGTATGCACCAGAAGTATATGCATGAGTGGGGGAAAACTGTCATTGCGGTACCAGCTGAATCAGGGGAAGACCCAGAGCGCTTAAAACATACATTTAGAGAAATGTGCAACCCCCAGACAAATGTTACATTAGAGAGGCACTTATTTTATAAAATAGACCAAAAGCCAGGTGAAACTTTTGCAGCTTATATCACCGACTTGAGTCTTGAAAGAAGAGTTAAAGCACAGGCTTGTGTGTGCTGTTAATAGTGCTGCAGTGAGAAGGATTTTGCTTCTACCCACGGTAGTGGTGCTGCGGTAGCATTGTCGCCTCACAGCAAGACATTGTCTCGTTCGATTCTCAGCTAGAGCGTCTTCTGTGTGGATGCATGTGTGAATGGGCGTGCCTTCGTTGAAGGTTGTGCATCAGGGCTGGTAACTCGGCAAGTAAAAATCCACTACCAAACATTAGCGGACCGGAGTTCCGCTGTGGCGACCCCTAACCGGGATAAGCCAAAAGACAACAACAACAACAACAGTGACTTTACGTTAAGCAAAGCCATAGAGATTTGCCAAATCCATGAGCTCACAGAAAGACACACAAGTATGCTTGCAAGTGTTAAAAGCATGGTTTCAACAGCCTCTAGAGGAAACGTGGACAGCATACAACACATGACAAGCAGAAACAGGTCTAAGCACATGGCACCTGAGAAAACCCGTAGGTTTCTAGCAAGTTCCAAGACTAGCTCAGTAAAATGGGCATGCTCACTACAGTATAAGAGCGAGTCAACAAAACCTAAGTCAAGTCTTACTGTTACCGGTCATAATTGTGGTGGCAATCATGGGTCTAAAAGAAAGAAGTACTTAGCATTTGGTCAGCAATGCCACAAGTGTAAAAAAATGGAACCATTTTCAAAAGTTCTGCAAATCAAGCAAGCCTCATTCAGTTATTAAGAAAGGCCACTCAAAAAAATAAGTTGATCATACAGAGAGCTGCAACCCTACTTTCTATGTAGATTGTGTATCAGTGGTCGGTGAAAAGGTTAATGCAGTAGATTTGGTGGCAAAGAATAAAGTATTTTGTACTGTCCTGATCAATGGTAAACCCACAAGATCAAGGTAGACACTGGTTCAATGTGTAATGTAATATCAGCAGAAACATTTGCTAAAGTGAGGGCTAGTGAGCAACTAAATTTAGCAAATTGTGCGAAGCCTGTTGCTTATGGAGGTGAAGAGATTCAAACTAAAGGCTCAGCAGTGTTTTCATGCTATTTGGCTGGGAACGTTACAGCTTGCAATTTTATGTAGTCCGAAGACCTGTGCAGTCATTATTAGGTCTCAGAGACAGTTTGAGAATGAAACTCCTTCCTTTTATCAAAGAAATCCACCATGTAAGCACATATCCCAGTTCCAGCTTCACTGATGCTATTTTCTCAGAGTAAGCTGATGTTTTCAATGACAAGCTAGGCAAACTTCCAGTTGTGTACTCCATGAAAGTAGACCCAGAGAAAAGTCCAGTGGTCAAACCAGCAAGGAGAGTTCCAATAGCTATGCAGGACAAAGTCAAGGTAGTGTTAGACAAAATGGTGCGGCAAAGTGTGATTTGTCCAGTCATAGAACCAACTGAGTGGGTGTCTTCCATGGTAGCTGCTCATAACAAAAATTCAGATGAAATCAGAATATGCACTGACCCAAGAGAGACTTGGACAATGCTTTCGAGACCTCATCATCCTATGCGTACAGTTGAGGAGATTGCTGCCCACATGCGAAATGCCACTGTTTTTTCTGTCTTAGATGCAGAGTTCATTTTGGCAAGTGATGCTTGATCGCAAATCTTCACTACTGAATACATTCAGTACCCCATTTGGTAAATATAGATTCCTCAGGATGCCTTTTGGAATAAATTCTGCTAGTGAAGTCTTTCAGTGTGCAATGAAGGAATTTTTTTCAGGCTACCCATGTGCAATAATAGTTGATGATTTACTGGTTGGAGGTAATGGAGAAGCAGAGCATGACAGAAACCTCGGGAAAGTTCTGGACAGAGCGAGTGAAGTGAGCTTAAAGCTCATTCCTCTGAAATGTAAATTCAGACTACCAGAAGTTACCTATGTAGGTCATTTATTTACCAGTACAGGCTTACAACCATACACTTCTAAACAAGCAGCCATTCTTGAGATGCCAGCTCCAGACAATGTCCAAGCCCTACAGCATTTTCCTGGTATGGTTAACTATGTGGGCAAATTTATCCCTGACTTTAGTGAGTTATCAGCGTCTTTAAGACAGCCGACATGCAAAAATGTTGCATGGTCATGGTTAGAACACCAGAAAGCATCAGATAACCTCAAACAGCAAAATTGCTAACCCTCCTACATTAAGGTACTATGATATCCACAAACCAGTAGTTCTTTCCTGTGATGCTTCAAAGTTCGGTCTTGGTGCAATTATTCTTCAAGAAGGCAGACCTGTTCCCTGTGCGTCTAGAACTCTTACCCAAACTGAGATGCAGTATGCTCAAATTGAGAAGGAACGTTTGGCAATTATGTTTGCATGTTCAAAGTTCCAAGATTATATTTATGACTGAGCTATCCAGATAGAAACTGACCGTCAACCTCTAGTCACTATTTTAAAGAAGCCTATGCATTCTTCTCCAGCAAGACTACAAAGAATGATGCTTAAATTGCAAAAGCATAATTTCAAAATGGCCTACCCAAAGAGTAAACTTCTTTATCTGGCTGACACCTTATCCAAATCGACCAGAAACACCACGGAACAGCTTGATGCAGAGAATTTTGACTTTGATGTCATGGAAGCGCATAATTTTTCTACCACAAGATTTGATGAGCTAAGACATCATACAAAGACTGATCCAATTTTGCAAAAGCTCAACCACTTCCATCAATGTAGGATGGCCATCAAAGCAAGCCTGTGTACCACCAGAAGTACAACCTTACTTTCCATACAGAAATGAGATGCTGATGGAAGATAGTATAATTTTATTGTTCCTACTTCCTTACAGCGTGAATATATTCAGATTTTGTATTGTGGCCACCCAGGTTCCGATTCTACCAAAAGAAGGGCGAGAAGACTAGTATTTTGTCCTTCTCTATCAAAACACACTGATAAAGTACTTTCTTCATATTAAGTGCGCAAAAGTTCTAAACTGCATTTGCAAAAAGAGCCACTTCATCTATGCCAAATTCCTGAAATATTTTGGTCAACAGTAACCACTGACATACTTGAGTAGAACAGTCAGCATTACTTGTTGTTGGTAGATTCTTATTTTTTACTGGTCTGAGATCAATTTGCCACCTAACCTAACGTCCAGTGCTGTTATTACTAAGATGAAAAGTACAGTTCTGTACACTTACCATAAATGTAGATGTTCAAGTGTATTCACTGTTGCAGTCATTACATTAGGGTAATCCTGCTGGCAGGTTGCCCTCAGCCGGCCTGAATTCCAAAGTCTTGGGTCCTGCGTTGGCTGCTGTCGCCCCTTCCCTGACATCAGGAAGTCAGGGGTATAAAAGGAGTAGCCGACACCATTTTCTTCAGTTTTTCTTGCCCCAGATGTCAGGTGCCCCCAAAAAGGGTAGCCAAATTTTATATATATATTCAGAAATACACCAATATGAGATCAGAAAATCATAGGATGAACACAGGATAGCAGCAGATTTCTTCAGCTCCACCAATTTCATTACATTGACAGGAATTAATTACTTAAAAAATTAATTCTTGAAGTAATTTTCTTTCTAAATATGTTTGTTTTATATAGTTCTTGAACTATATCTAAAAAAGAAAGGAAATCTTAATAATATTCCTGTCAGAAATTACTTTGGAAATTTTCCTGTCAGTTTATCAGTCTGAAATGAGTTCCAGTAAGACAAATTCTCAAGACTCCAGCATCAAGAAAGAACTTCAGTCTCTGATAATTATAGTCCAGCAACTTACTGCTAAGATGGATAAAATGGATACTAAAATAGACACTTTCATAGAAAAACTACAAAACAAATAGACTTGTTACATATGGACCTGCAACAACAGAAGATCCAGATGACAGGCATAGAAGAAGCTGTGAATGACATGGAAAATAAAATACAAGAAGAGGAAATCAACATTGAGTTTCTGCTGAAACAAAATACACATTTACAAACAAAGCTGGATGACCTGGAAAATAGATCTAGGCGCAATAACATTAGGATTTTTGGACTGCCAGAAAATATTGAAGGTAACAATATTACTTCTTTTTTAACAACATGGCTCCCTAAAACTTTAGATTTACCAGAAGCATTCTCTTTTGGTATCGAAGAGCACATAGATCTATAGCTAATACTAACTCTAACAAAAACTATCCTAGATCAGTTATAGTTAGATTTCTATCATCTTTTGATAAAGAGATGGTTCTTAAATCTGCTTGGGCTAAAGCTCCTGTTAAGTTTAATGAGACAGCTGTGCGTTTTGACAATGACTATTCTTCCATGGTAATTGCTAAAAGAAAAGTTTTTCTGCCACTAATAAGGGAGCTTAAAAAGCACAGTTTAAAACATACCTTCTGTTTCCTGCCAAGCTTAAAATCTTCCTTCCTGATGGTCCTAAGGTCTTCGATGATTTAGACTCTGCTTTACTGTTTGTCAAAGAAAAAAGGATTTTGGATAAAATAGAAGAAATGGAATGGGCTAGTTCTTCATTAAAGAGATTGGCAACTGAAGCTTCCTGGAAGACTTCAGAGAAGAAGAAGAGACTAAAAAACAAATGATTTGTTATATGTTTTTTTCTCTCTCATCATTTTAGTTCATTATTAATCTTTTTGAATATAGTTCCTGCATTTCCAGAAAGCCACAAATATTTTGGAAAAGATTTAATCAAAGTTATTCTCTATGTGCAAAGAAATGTTTTGTTTCATAATCAGTCAAAATGCCTAAGGATTTAATGGCAGGCTGTGACTCGATTTGTTTTTCTTTCTGAAAAAAGTTTTAGTAATTTGATGCATTTTTTTATCTTTATCTTTTTCCTTTCCTTCTTCTTTTATTATTTTCTTTGTTTAAACAATGACATTCTATTTAGATTATGTAGTGGGTAAAGGGTGGGGGAGGGCAGGGAGAGAACAGTAATGAAAATATCATTAATAGAATAATAACATATTTATTTCTTGTAAAAGTTTATAAGTTCTTCAAATGCTATTTCTAATTATACTTTCTTGATTATACTGCTTATGCTTGTTTGTAAATAATCTGTCATGCTTTAACTAATAATAATCAGAACTAAATAAGAGTAAATAATATGTTTTATTTTTAACTCTATTAATATAAACAGTAAGTAACATTCCATTGTATATACTTCTTACAGCTTTCTCTTACATTTTTTTATTTCTGCCTCACTCCCTTTTATTTTCTACTCTCTTTTCTTTTCTTTATTAATATATAGAAATGCTTTTGACTGTGTGGGCACAGTGAATAATAGGATTTGTATGAAAATTGAGTTGGGAGAAGAATGCTGAGTTTTATTGCTTGTTGGTAATTTTGAGTTTAATTTCACTTGCATAGAGACTGTGATGATCTGTGGAATACATTGTGGAGGTTCTGTCATGTTTAGATGCATTTACACTGCTAAATGAATGTTTGTCACTAGTTTTTAATAAGTTTCCCGCCAAAATGTTAAGAGAGACAATCTGGGATGTGGGCTGTCTTATGCACAATGTCCCTGAGTTACCTCAGAATCTTCAAATCACAGAATTCTCACAGAGAAACTGAAAGCAGTTAGTATAAACATTGACAAGGTTATCACACTGACACACCACAGATTCAGGAAAAATACTCTGTTCATAAAATATGTCAGTTATAATGAGTTTAAATGATGTAGTTTCTTGTAGTAAGTAAATGTCTTATTTTAGAAGGCATAAAAATGAAACATTTATTTAAATGTTTTGAAAATCTACT